>NC_068968.1:27918048-28046588 GCF_026419915.1 Harpia harpyja | reverse complement strand
CCCTCGCCAGTCTCTTTCCCCTGGTTTCTCTCGCCTCTCTCTGTTCCCTGGCTTTCCTCTTTTCTATGAAATCTCTCTTTTCCCTATTTCCAATCAACCCTCTCTTTTCCCTCTTCCCCCCTCGCCAGTCTCTTTCCCCTGGTTTATCTCGCCTCTCTCTTTCCCTCGCCAGTGTCTGTTACCTGTCGTCCCTCGGTGTCCAATTCTTCCCACTTTCACCCGACTCCCTCTTTCCCCTCTCATTCCTCAATAATCTGTTGTCCCTCGTTACCCTCCCCTCTCTCTTTTACCTCTCTTCCCTCTAGGTCTAATTTTTCCACTTTCACTCGCCTCTCTCTTTTCCCTGCTATTCGTCAACTCTGTTATCCCTCTTTTCCCTCGCCAGTCTCTTTCCCCTGGTTTCTCTCGCCTCTCTCTGTTCCCTGGCTTTCCTCTTTTCTATGAAATCTCTCTTTTCCCTATTTCCAGTCAGCCCTCTCTTTTCCCTCTTTCCCCCTCGCCAGTCTCTTTCCCCTGGTTTATCTCGCCTCTCTCTTTCCCTCGCCAGTCTCTGTTACCTCTCTTCCCTCGGTGTCTAATTCTTCCCACTTACACTCGCCTCCTTCTTTTCCATTAACTCTCTCTTGTCCTTGTTTTCCCTCGCCTGTCTCTTTCCCTCTGCTTTCCCTCCATAGTCTCTTTCCCCTGCTTTGCCTCAACCCTCTCTTTTCCCTCTTTCCCCTCGACAAGCACTTTTCCCCCCTTTCCCTCGCCAGTCTCTGTTATCTCTCTTCCCTCGGTGTCTAATACTTCCCACTTTCCCTCGCCTCTCTCTTTTCCCTGTTATTCCTCAACTCTGTTATCCTTCTTTTCCCTCGCCAGTCTCTTTCCCCTGGTTTATCTCGCCTCTCTCTTTCCCTCGCCAGTCTCTTTTACGTCTCTTCCCTTGGTGTCTAAGTCTTCCCACTTGCACTCGCCTCCCTCTTTTCCATTAACTCTCTCTTGTCCTTGTTTTCCCTCGCCTGTCTCTTTCCCTCTTATTTCTCTCGTCAGTCTCTTTCCCCTGCTTTCCCTCAACCCTCTCTTTTCCCTCTTTCCCCTCGACAGGCACTTTTCCCCCCTTTCCCTCGCCAGTCTCTGTTATCTCTCTTCCCTCGGTGTCTATTACTTCCCACTTTCCCTCGCCTCCCTCTTTTCCATTAACTCTCTTGTCCTTGTTTTTTCTCAACTCTCTCTTTTCCAAGTTTTCCCTCGACTGTCACTTTTCCCCCGTTTCCCTCGCCAGTCTCTGTTACCTCTCTTCCCTCGGTGTCTAATTCTTCCCACTTTCACTCACCTCCTTCTTTTCCATTAACTCTCTTGTCCTTGTTTTCCCTCGCCTCTTTTCCCCTGCTTTGCCATGACTCTCTCTTTTCCAACTTTTCCCTCGCCAGTCACCTTTCCTTCCTTTTCCTCGCCAGTCTCTGTTACCTCTCTTCCCTCGGTGTCCAATTCTTCCCACTTTCACCCGACTCCCTCTTTCCCCTCTCATTCCTCAATTCTCTGTTGTCCCTCGTTGCCCTCCCCTCTCTCTTTTACCTCTCTTCCCTCTAGGTCTAATTTTTCCACTTTCCCTCGCCTCTCTCTTTTCCCTGTTATTCGTCAACTCTGTTATCCCTCTTTTCCCTCGCCAGTCTCTTTCCCCTGGTTTCTCTCGCCTCTCTCTGTTCCCTGGCTTTCCTCTTTTCTATGAAATCTCTCTTTTCCCTATTTCCAGTCAGCCCTCTCTTTTCCCTCTTTCCCCTCGCCAGTCACTTTTCCTTCCTTTCCCTCGCCAGTCTCTTTTAACCTCTATTCCCTCCGTGTCTAATTCCTCACACTTACACTCCACTCCCTCTTTTCCATGAACTCTCTCGTTCCCCTATTTCCAGTCAACTCTCTCTCTTCCCTCTTCCCCCCTCGCCAGTCTCTTTCCCCTGGTTTATCTCGCCTCTCTCTTTCCCTCGCCAGTATCTGTTACCTCTCTTCCCTCGGTGTCTAATTCTTCCCACTTTCACTCGCCTCCCTCTTTTCCATTAACTCTCTCTTGTCCTTGTTTTCCCTCGCCTCTCTCTTTTCCCTGTTATTCGTCAACTCTGTTATCCCTCTTTTTTCTCGCCAGTCTCTTTCCCTGGTTTATCTCGCCTCTCTCTTTCCCTCGCCAGTCACTTTTATGTCTCTTCCCTTGGTGTCTAATTCTTCCCACTTGCACTCGCCTCCCTCTTTTCCATTAACTCTCTCTTGTCCTTGTTTTCCCTCGCCTGTCTCTTTCCCTCTGCTTTCCCTCCATAGTCTCTTTCCCCTGCTTTCCCTGAACCCTCTCTTTTCCCTCTTTCCCCTCGACAGGCACTTTTCCCCCCTTTCCCTCGCCAGTCTCTGTTATCTCTCTTCCCTCGGTGTCTATTACTTCCCACTTTCCCTCGCCTCTCTCTTTTCCCTGTTATTCCTCAACTCTGTTATCCCTCTTTTCCCTCGCCAGTCTCTTTCCCCTGGTTTATCTCGCCTCTCTCTTTCCCTCGCCAGTCTCTTTTACGTCTCTTCCCTTGGTGTCTAAGTCTTCCCACTTGCACTCGCCTCCCTCTTTTCCATTAACTCTCTCTTGTCCTTGTTTTCCCTCGCCTGTCTCTTTCCCTCTTATTTCTCTCGTCAGTCTCTTTCCCCTGCTTTCCCTCAACCCTCTCTTTTCCCTCTTTCCCCTCGACAGGCACTTTTCCCCCCCTTTCCCTCGCCAGTCTCTGTTATCTCTCTTCCCTCGGTGTCTATTACTTCCCACTTTCCCTCGCCTCCCTCTTTTCCATTAACTCTCTTGTCCTTGTTTTTTCTCAACTCTCTCTTTTCCAAGTTTTCCCTCGACTGTCACTTTTCCCCCGTTTCCCTCGCCAGTCTCTGTTATCTCTCTTCCCTCGGTGTCTAATACTTCCCACTTTCCCTCGCCCCTCTCTTTTCCCTGTTATTCGTCAACTCTGTTATCCCCCTTTTCCCTCGCCAGTCTCTTTCCCCTGGTTTCTCTCGCCTCTCTCTGTTCCCTGGCTTTCCTCTTTTCTATGAAATCTCTCTTTTCCCTATTTCCAGTCAGCCCTCTCTTTTCCCTCTTCCCCCCTCGCCAGTCTCTTTCCCCTGGTTTATCTCGCCTCTCTCTTTCCCTCGCCAGTCTCTGTTACCTCTCTTCCCTCTAGGTCTAATTTTTCCACTTTCCCTCGCCTCTCTCTTTTCCCTGTTATTCGTCAACTCTGTTATCCCTCTTTTCCCTCGCCAGTCTCTTTCCCCTGGTTTATCTCGCCTCTCTCTGTTCCCTGGCTTTCCTCTTTTCTATGAAATCTCTCTTTTCCCTATTTCCAGTCAGCCCTCTCTTTTCCCTCTTCCCCCCTCGCCAGTCTCTTTCCCCTGGTTTATCTCGCCTCTCTCTTTCCCTCGCCAGTGTCTGTTACCTCTCTTCCCTCGGTGTCTAATTCTTCCCACTTTCACCCGACTCCCTCTTTCCCCTCTCATTCCTCAATTCTCTGTTGTCCCTCCCCTCTCTCTTTTACCTCTCTTCCCTCTAGGTCTAATTTTTCCACTTTCCCTCGCCTCTCTTTTCCCTGTTATTCGTCAACTCTGTTATCCCTCTTTTCCCTCGCCAATCTCTTTCCCCTGGTTTATCTCGCCTCTCTCTTTCCCTCGCCAGTCTCTTTTACGTCTCTTCCCTTGGTGTCTAATTCTTCCCACTTGCACTCGCCTCCCTCTTTTCCATTAACTCTCTCTTGTCCTTGTTTTCCCTCGCCTGTCTCTTTCCCTCTGCTTTCCCTCCATAGTCTCTTTCCCCTGCTTTCCCTCAACCCTCTTTTTCCCTCTTTCCCCTCGACAGTCACTTTTCCCCCGTTTCCCTCGCCAGTCTCTGTTATCTCTCTTCCGTCGGTGTCTAATACTTCCCACTTTCCCTCGCCCCTCTCTTTTCCCTGTTATTCGTCAACTCTGTTATCCCTCTTTTCCCTCGCCAGTCTCTTTCCCCTGGTTTCTCTCGCCTCTCTCTGTTCCCTGGCTTTCCTCTTTTCTATGAAATCTCTCTTTTCCCTATTTCCAGTCAGCCCTCTCTTTTCCCTCTTTCCCCTCGCCAGTCACTTTTCCTTCCTTTCCCTCGCCAGTCTCTTTTAACCTCTATTCCCTCCGTGTCTAATTCCTCCCACTTACACTCCACTCCCTCTTTTCCATGAACTCTCTCGTTCCCCTATTTCCAGTCAACTCTCTCTCTTCCCTCTTCCCCCCTCGCCAGTCTCTTTCCCCTGGTTTATCTCGCCTCTCTCTTTCCCTCGCCAGTATCTGTTACCTCTCTTCCCTCGGTGTCTAATTCTTCCCACTTTCACTCGCCTCCCTCTTTTCCATTAACTCTCTCTTGTCCTTGTTTTCCCTCGCCTCTCTCTTTTCCCTGTTATTCGTCAACTCTGTTATCCCTCTTTTTTCTCGCCAGTCTCTTTCCCTGGTTTATCTCGCCTCTCTCTTTCCCTCGCCAGTCACTTTTATGTCTCTTCCCTTGGTGTCTAATTCTTCCCACTTGCACTCGCCTCCCTCTTTTCCATTAACTCTCTCTTGTCCTTGTTTTCCCTCGCCTGTCTCTTTCCCTCTGCTTTCCCTCCATAGTCTCTTTCCCCTGCTTTCCCTGAACCCTCTCTTTTCCCTCTTTCCCCTCGACAGGCACTTTTCCCCCCTTTCCCTCGCCAGTCTCTGTTATCTCTCTTCCCTCGGTGTCTAATACTTCCCACTTGCACTCGCCTCCCTCTTTTCCATTAACTCTCTTGTCCTTGTTTTTTCTCAACTCTCTATTTTCCAAGTTTTCCCTCGACTGTCACTTTTCCCCCGTTTCCCTCGCCAGTCTCTGTTATCTCTCTTCCCTCGGTGTCTAATACTTCCCACTTTCCCTCGCCTCTCTCTTTTCCATGAACTCTCTCTTGTCCTTCTTTTCCCTCGCCTCTCTCCTTTCCCTGTAATTCGTCAACTCTGTTATCCCTCTTTTCCCTCGCCAGTCTCTTTCCCCTGGTTTCTCTCGCCTCTCTCTGTTCCCTGGCTTTCCTCTTTTCTATGAAATCTCTCTTTTCCCTGTCTCCAGTCAACCCTCTCTTTTCCCTCTTCCCCCCTCGCCAGTCTATTTCCCCTGGTTTATCTCGCCTCTCTCTTTCCCTCGCCAGTCTCTGTTATCTCTCTTCCCTCGGTGTCTAATACTTCCCACTTTCCCTCGCCTCTGTCTTTTCCCTGTTATTCGTCAACTCTGTTATCCCTCTTCCCCCCTCGCCAGTCTCTTTCCCCTGGTTTATCTCGCCTCTCTCTTTCCCTCGCCAGTCTCTTTTATGTCTCTTCCCTTGGTGTCTAATTCTTCCCACTTGCACTCGCCTCCCTCTTTTCCATTAACTCTCTCTTGTCCTTGTTTTCCCTCGCCTGTCTCTTTCCCTCTGCTTTCCCTCCATAGTCTCTTTCCCCTGCTTTCCCTCAACCCTCTTTTCCCTCTTTCCCCTCGACAGTCACTTTTCCCCCCTTTCCCTCGCCAGTCTCTGTTACCTCTCTTCCGTCGGTGTCTAATACTTCCCACTTTCCCTCGCCTCTCTCTTTTCCATGAACTCTCTCTTGTCCTTCTTTTCCCTCGCCTCTCTCCTTTCCCTGTAATTCGTCAACTCTGTTATCCCTCTTTTCCCTCGCCAGTCTCTTTCCCCTGGTTTCTCTCGCCTCTCTCTGTTCCCTGGCTTTCCTCTTTTCTATGAAATCTCTCTTTTCCCTATTTCCAATCAACCCTCTCTTTTCCCTCTTCCCCCCTCGCCAGTCTCTTTCCCCTGGTTTATCTCGCCTCTCTCTTTCCCTCGCCAGTGTCTGTTACCTGTCGTCCCTCGGTGTCCAATTCTTCCCACTTTCACCCGACTCCCTCTTTCCCCTCTCATTCCTCAATAATCTGTTGTCCCTCGTTACCCTCCCCTCTCTCTTTTACCTCTCTTCCCTCTAGGTCTAATTTTTCCACTTTCACTCGCCTCTCTCTTTTCCCTGCTATTCGTCAACTCTGTTATCCCTCTTTTCCCTCGCCAGTCTCTTTCCCCTGGTTTCTCTCGCCTCTCTCTGTTCCCTGGCTTTCCTCTTTTCTATGAAATCTCTCTTTTCCCTATTTCCAGTCAGCCCTCTCTTTTCCCTCTTTCCCCTCGCCAGTCTCTTTCCCCTGGTTTATCTCGCCTCTCTCTTTCCCTCGCCAGTCTCTGTTACCTCTCTTCCCTCGGTGTCTAATTCTTCCCACTTACACTCGCCTCCTTCTTTTCCATTAACTCTCTCTTGTCCTTGTTTTCCCTCGCCTGTCTCTTTCCCTCTGCTTTCCCTCCATAGTCTCTTTCCCCTGCTTTGCCTCAACCCTCTCTTTTCCCTCTTTCCCCTCGACAAGCACTTTTCCCCCCTTTCCCTCGCCAGTCTCTGTTATCTCTCTTCCCTCGGTGTCTAATACTTCCCACTTTCCCTCGCCTCTCTCTTTTCCCTGTTATTCCTCAACTCTGTTATCCTTCTTTTCCCTCGCCAGTCTCTTTCCCCTGGTTTATCTCGCCTCTCTCTTTCCCTCGCCAGTCTCTTTTACGTCTCTTCCCTTGGTGTCTAAGTCTTCCCACTTGCACTCGCCTCCCTCTTTTCCATTAACTCTCTCTTGTCCTTGTTTTCCCTCGCCTGTCTCTTTCCCTCTTATTTCTCTCGTCAGTCTCTTTCCCCTGCTTTCCCTCAACCCTCTCTTTTCCCTCTTTCCCCTCGACAGGCACTTTTCCCCCCTTTCCCTCGCCAGTCTCTGTTATCTCTCTTCCCTCGGTGTCTATTACTTCCCACTTTCCCTCGCCTCCCTCTTTTCCATTAACTCTCTTGTCCTTGTTTTTTCTCAACTCTCTCTTTTCCAAGTTTTCCCTCGACTGTCACTTTTCCCCCGTTTCCCTCGCCAGTCTCTGTTACCTCTCTTCCCTCGGTGTCTAATTCTTCCCACTTTCACTCACCTCCTTCTTTTCCATTAACTCTCTTGTCCTTGTTTTCCCTCGCCTCTTTTCCCCTGCTTTGCCATGACTCTCTCTTTTCCAACTTTTCCCTCGCCAGTCACCTTTCCTTCCTTTTCCTCGCCAGTCTCTGTTACCTCTCTTCCCTCGGTGTCCAATTCTTCCCACTTTCACCCGACTCCCTCTTTCCCCTCTCATTCCTCAATTCTCTGTTGTCCCTCGTTGCCCTCCCCTCTCTCTTTTACCTCTCTTCCCTCTAGGTCTAATTTTTCCACTTTCCCTCGCCTCTCTCTTTTCCCTGTTATTCGTCAACTCTGTTATCCCTCTTTTCCCTCGCCAGTCTCTTTCCCCTGGTTTCTCTCGCCTCTCTCTGTTCCCTGGCTTTCCTCTTTTCTATGAAATCTCTCTTTTCCCTATTTCCAGTCAGCCCTCTCTTTTCCCTCTTTCCCCTCGCCAGTCACTTTTCCTTCCTTTCCCTCGCCAGTCTCTTTTAACCTCTATTCCCTCCGTGTCTAATTCCTCACACTTACACTCCACTCCCTCTTTTCCATGAACTCTCTCGTTCCCCTATTTCCAGTCAACTCTCTCTCTTCCCTCTTCCCCCCTCGCCAGTCTCTTTCCCCTGGTTTATCTCGCCTCTCTCTTTCCCTCGCCAGTATCTGTTACCTCTCTTCCCTCGGTGTCTAATTCTTCCCACTTTCACTCGCCTCCCTCTTTTCCATTAACTCTCTCTTGTCCTTGTTTTCCCTCGCCTCTCTCTTTTCCCTGTTATTCGTCAACTCTGTTATCCCTCTTTTTTCTCGCCAGTCTCTTTCCCTGGTTTATCTCGCCTCTCTCTTTCCCTCGCCAGTCACTTTTATGTCTCTTCCCTTGGTGTCTAATTCTTCCCACTTGCACTCGCCTCCCTCTTTTCCATTAACTCTCTCTTGTCCTTGTTTTCCCTCGCCTGTCTCTTTCCCTCTGCTTTCCCTCCATAGTCTCTTTCCCCTGCTTTCCCTGAACCCTCTCTTTTCCCTCTTTCCCCTCGACAGGCACTTTTCCCCCCTTTCCCTCGCCAGTCTCTGTTATCTCTCTTCCCTCGGTGTCTATTACTTCCCACTTTCCCTCGCCTCTCTCTTTTCCCTGTTATTCCTCAACTCTGTTATCCCTCTTTTCCCTCGCCAGTCTCTTTCCCCTGGTTTATCTCGCCTCTCTCTTTCCCTCGCCAGTCTCTTTTACGTCTCTTCCCTTGGTGTCTAAGTCTTCCCACTTGCACTCGCCTCCCTCTTTTCCATTAACTCTCTCTTGTCCTTGTTTTCCCTCGCCTGTCTCTTTCCCTCTTATTTCTCTCGTCAGTCTCTTTCCCCTGCTTTCCCTCAACCCTCTCTTTTCCCTCTTTCCCCTCGACAGGCACTTTTCCCCCCTTTCCCTCGCCAGTCTCTGTTATCTCTCTTCCCTCGGTGTCTATTACTTCCCACTTTCCCTCGCCTCCCTCTTTTCCATTAACTCTCTTGTCCTTGTTTTTTCTCAACTCTCTCTTTTCCAAGTTTTCCCTCGACTGTCACTTTTCCCCCGTTTCCCTCGCCAGTCTCTGTTATCTCTCTTCCCTCGGTGTCTAATACTTCCCACTTTCCCTCGCCCCTCTCTTTTCCCTGTTATTCGTCAACTCTGTTATCCCCCTTTTCCCTCGCCAGTCTCTTTCCCCTGGTTTCTCTCGCCTCTCTCTGTTCCCTGGCTTTCCTCTTTTCTATGAAATCTCTCTTTTCCCTATTTCCAGTCAGCCCTCTCTTTTCCCTCTTCCCCCCTCGCCAGTCTCTTTCCCCTGGTTTATCTCGCCTCTCTCTTTCCCTCGCCAGTCTCTGTTACCTCTCTTCCCTCTAGGTCTAATTTTTCCACTTTCCCTCGCCTCTCTCTTTTCCCTGTTATTCGTCAACTCTGTTATCCCTCTTTTCCCTCGCCAGTCTCTTTCCCCTGGTTTATCTCGCCTCTCTCTGTTCCCTGGCTTTCCTCTTTTCTATGAAATCTCTCTTTTCCCTATTTCCAGTCAGCCCTCTCTTTTCCCTCTTCCCCCCTCGCCAGTCTCTTTCCCCTGGTTTATCTCGCCTCTCTCTTTCCCTCGCCAGTGTCTGTTACCTCTCTTCCCTCGGTGTCTAATTCTTCCCACTTTCACCCGACTCCCTCTTTCCCCTCTCATTCCTCAATTCTCTGTTGTCCCTCCCCTCTCTCTTTTACCTCTCTTCCCTCTAGGTCTAATTTTTCCACTTTCCCTCGCCTCTCTTTTCCCTGTTATTCGTCAACTCTGTTATCCCTCTTTTCCCTCGCCAATCTCTTTCCCCTGGTTTATCTCGCCTCTCTCTTTCCCTCGCCAGTCTCTTTTACGTCTCTTCCCTTGGTGTCTAATTCTTCCCACTTGCACTCGCCTCCCTCTTTTCCATTAACTCTCTCTTGTCCTTGTTTTCCCTCGCCTGTCTCTTTCCCTCTGCTTTCCCTCCATAGTCTCTTTCCCCTGCTTTCCCTCAACCCTCTTTTTCCCTCTTTCCCCTCGACAGTCACTTTTCCCCCGTTTCCCTCGCCAGTCTCTGTTATCTCTCTTCCGTCGGTGTCTAATACTTCCCACTTTCCCTCGCCCCTCTCTTTTCCCTGTTATTCGTCAACTCTGTTATCCCTCTTTTCCCTCGCCAGTCTCTTTCCCCTGGTTTCTCTCGCCTCTCTCTGTTCCCTGGCTTTCCTCTTTTCTATGAAATCTCTCTTTTCCCTATTTCCAGTCAGCCCTCTCTTTTCCCTCTTTCCCCTCGCCAGTCACTTTTCCTTCCTTTCCCTCGCCAGTCTCTTTTAACCTCTATTCCCTCCGTGTCTAATTCCTCCCACTTACACTCCACTCCCTCTTTTCCATGAACTCTCTCGTTCCCCTATTTCCAGTCAACTCTCTCTCTTCCCTCTTCCCCCCTCGCCAGTCTCTTTCCCCTGGTTTATCTCGCCTCTCTCTTTCCCTCGCCAGTATCTGTTACCTCTCTTCCCTCGGTGTCTAATTCTTCCCACTTTCACTCGCCTCCCTCTTTTCCATTAACTCTCTCTTGTCCTTGTTTTCCCTCGCCTCTCTCTTTTCCCTGTTATTCGTCAACTCTGTTATCCCTCTTTTTTCTCGCCAGTCTCTTTCCCTGGTTTCTCTCGCCTCTGTTCCCTGGCTTTCCTCTTCTCTATGAAATCTCTCTTTTCCCTGTCTCCAGTCAACCCTCTCTTTTCCCTCTTCCCCCCTCGCCACTCTATTTCCCCTGGTTTATCTCGCCTCTCTCTTTCCCTCGCCAGTCTCTGTTATCTCTCTTCCCTCGGTGTCTAATACTTCCCACTTTCCCTCGCCTCTGTCTTTTCCCTGTTATTCGTCAACTCTGTTATCCCTCTTCGCCCCCTCGCCAGTCTCTTTCCCCTGGTTTATCTCGCCTCTCTCTTTCCCTCGCCAGTCTCTGTTACCTCTCTTCCCTCGGTGTCTAATTCTTCCCACTTTCAGTCACCTCCTTCTTTTCCATTAACTCTCTTGTCCTTGTTTTCCCTCGCCTCTTTTCCCCTGCTTTGCCATGACTCTCTCTTTTCCAACTTTTCCCTCGCCAGTCACCTTTCCTTCCTTTTCCTCGCCAGTCTCTGTTACCTCTCTTCCCTCGGTGTCCAATTCTTCCCACTTTCACCCGACTCCCTCTTTCCCCTCTCATTCCTCAATTCTCTGTTGTCCCTCGTTGCCCTCCCCTCTCTCTTTTACCTCTCTTCCCTCTAGGTCTAATTTTTCCACTTTCCCTCGCCTCTCTCTTTTCCCTGTTATTCGTCAACTCTGTTATCCCTCTTTTCCCTCGCCAGTCTCTTTCCCCTGGTTTCTCTCGCCTCTCTCTTTCCCTCGCCAGTATCTGTTACCTCTCTTCCCTCGGTGTCTAATTCTTCCCACTTTCACTCGCCTCCCTCTTTTCCATTAACTCTCTCTTGTCCTTGTTTTCCCTCGCCTCTCTCTTTTCCCTGTTATTCGTCAACTCTGTTATCCCTCTTTTTTCTCGCCAGTCTCTTTCCCTGGTTTCTCTCGCCTCTGTTCCCTGGCTTTCCTCTTCTCTATGAAATCTCTCTTTTCCCTGTCTCCAGTCAACCCTCTCTTTTCCCTCTTCCCCCCTCGCCACTCTATTTCCCCTGGTTTATCTCGCCTCTCTCTTTCCCTCGCCAGTCTCTGTTATCTCTCTTCCCTCGGTGTCTAATACTTCCCACTTTCCCTCGCCTCTGTCTTTTCCCTGTTATTCGTCAACTCTGTTATCCCTCTTCGCCCCCTCGCCAGTCTCTTTCCCCTGGTTTATCTCGCCTCTCTCTTTCCCTCGCCAGTCTCTGTTACCTCTCTTCCCTCGGTGTCTAATTCTTCCCACTTTCAGTCACCTCCTTCTTTTCCATTAACTCTCTTGTCCTTGTTTTCCCTCGCCTCTTTTCCCCTGCTTTGCCATGACTCTCTCTTTTCCAACTTTTCCCTCGCCAGTCACCTTTCCTTCCTTTTCCTCGCCAGTCTCTGTTACCTCTCTTCCCTCGGTGTCCAATTCTTCCCACTTTCACCCGACTCCCTCTTTCCCCTCTCATTCCTCAATTCTCTGTTGTCCCTCGTTGCCCTCCCCTCTCTCTTTTACCTCTCTTCCCTCTAGGTCTAATTTTTCCACTTTCCCTCGCCTCTCTCTTTTCCCTGTTATTCGTCAACTCTGTTATCCCTCTTTTTTCTCGCCAGTCTCTTTCCCTGGTTTCTCTCGCCTCTGTTCCCTGGCTTTCCTCTTCTCTATGAAATCTCTCTTTTCCCTCTCTCCAGTCAACCCTCTCTTTTCCCTCTTCCCCCCTCGCCAGTCTATTTCCCCTGGTTTATCTCGCCTCTCTCTTTCCCTCGCCAGTCTCTGTTATCTCTCTTCCCTCGGTGTCTAATACTTCCCACTTTCCCTCGCCTCTGTCTTTTCCCTGTTATTCGTCAACTCTGTTATCCCTCTTCGCCCCCTCGCCAGTCTCTTTCCCCTGGTTTATCTCGCCTCTCTCTTTCCCTCGCCAGTCTCTTTTACGTCTCTTCCCTTGGTGTCTAATTCTTCCCACTTGCACTCGCCTCCCTCTTTTCCATTAACTCTCTCTTGTCCTTGTTTTCCCTCGCCTGTCTCTTTCCCTCTGCTTTCCCTCCATAGTCTCTTTCCCCTGCTTTGCCTCAACCCTCTCTTTTCCCTCTTTCCCCTCGACAGTCACTTTTCCCCCCTTTCCCTCGCCAGTCTCTGTTACCTCTCTTCCGTCGGTTTCTAATACTTCCCACTTTCCCTCGCCTCTCTCTTTTCCATGAACTCTCTCCTGTCCTTCTTTTCCCTCGCCTCTCTCCTTTCCCTGTAATTCGTCAACTCTGTTATCCCTCTTTTCCCTCGCCAGTCTCTTTCCCCTGGTTTCTCTCGCCTCTCTCTGTTCCCTGGCTTTCCTCTTTTCTATGAAATCTCTCTTTTCCCTATTTCCAATCAACCCTCTCTTTTCCCTCTTCCCCCCTCGCCAGTCTCTTTCCCCTGGTTTATCTCGCCTCTCTCTTTCCCTCGCCAGTGTCTGTTACCTGTCGTCCCTCGGTGTCCAATTCTTCCCACTTTCACCCGACTCCCTCTTTCCCCTCTCATTCCTCAATAATCTGTTGTCCCTCGTTACCCTCCCCTCTCTCTTTTACCTCTCTTCCCTCTAGGTCTAATTTTTCCACTTTCACTCGCCTCTCTCTTTTCCCTGCTATTCGTCAACTCTGTTATCCCTCTTTTCCCTCGCCAGTCTCTTTCCCCTGGTTTCTCTCGCCTCTCTCTGTTCCCTGGCTTTCCTCTTTTCTATGAAATCTCTCTTTTCCCTATTTCCAGTCAGCCCTCTCTTTTCCCTATTCCCCCCTCGCCAGTCTCTTTCCCCTGGTTTATCTCGCCTCTCTCTTTCCCTCGCCAGTCTCTGTTACCTCTCTTCCCTCGGTGTCTAATTCTTCCCACTTACACTCGCCTCCTTCTTTTCCATTAACTCTCTCTTGTCCTTGTTTTCCCTCGCCTGTCTCTTTCCCTCTGCTTTCCCTCCATAGTCTCTTTCCCCTGCTTTGCCTCAACCCTCTCTTTTCCCTCTTTCCCCTCGACAGGCACTTTTCCCCCCTTTCCCTCGCCAGTCTCTGTTATCTGTCTTCCCTCGGTGTCTAATACTTCCCACTTTCCCTCGCCTCTCTCTTTTCCCTGTTATTCCTCAACTCTGTTATCCCTCTTTTCCCTCGCCAGTCTCTTTCCCCTGGTTTATCTCGCCTCTCTCTTTCCCTCGCCAGTCTCTTTTACGTCTCTTCCCTTGGTGTCTAAGTCTTCCCACTTGCACTCGCCTCCCTCTTTTCCATTAACTCTCTCTTGTCCTTGTTTTCCCTCGCCTGTCTCTTTCCCTCTTATTTCTCTCGTCAGTCTCTTTCCCCTGCTTTCCCTCAACCCTCTCTTTTCCCTCTTTCCCCTCGACAGGCACTTTTCCCCCCTTTCCCTCGCCAGTCTCTGTTATCTCTCTTCCCTCGGTGTCTATTACTTCCCACTTTCCCTCGCCTCCCTCTTTTCCATTAACTCTCTTGTCCTTGTTTTTTCTCAACTCTCTCTTTTCCAAGTTTTCCCTCGACTGTCACTTTTCCCCCGTTTCCCTCGACAGTCTCTGTTACCTCTCTTCCCTCGGTGTCTAATTCTTCCCACTTTCACTCACCTCCTTCTTTTCCATTAACTCTCTTGTCCTTGTTTTCCCTCGCCTCTTTTCCCCTGCTTTGCCATGACTCTCTCTTTTCCAACTTTTCCCTCGCCAGTCACCTTTCCTTCCTTTTCCTCGCCAGTCTCTGTTACCTCTCTTCCCTCGGTGTCCAATTCTTCCCACTTTCACCCGACTCCCTCTTTCCCCTCTCATTCCTCAATTCTCTGTTGTCCCTCGTTGCCCTCCCCTCTCTCTTTTACCTCTCTTCCCTCTAGGTCTAATTTTTCCACTTTCCCTCGCCTCTCTCTTTTCCCTGTTATTCGTCAACTCTGTTATCCCTCTTTTCCCTCGCCAGTCTCTTTCCCCTGGTTTCTCTCGCCTCTCTCTGTTCCCTGGCTTTCCTCTTTTCTATGAAATCTCTCTTTTCCCTATTTCCAGTCAGCCCTCTCTTTTCCCTCTTTCCCCTCGCCAGTCACTTTTCCTTCCTTTCCCTCGCCAGTCTCTTTTAACCTCTATTCCCTCCGTGTCTAATTCCTCACACTTACACTCCACTCCCTCTTTTCCATGAACTCTCTCGTTCCCCTATTTCCAGTCAACTCTCTCTCTTCCCTCTTCCCCCCTCGCCAGTCTCTTTCCCCTGGTTTATCTCGCCTCTCTCTTTCCCTCGCCAGTATCTGTTACCTCTCTTCCCTCGGTGTCTAATTCTTCCCACTTTCACTCGCCTCCCTCTTTTCCATTAACTCTCTCTTGTCCTTGTTTTCCCTCGCCTCTCTCTTTTCCCTGTTATTCGTCAACTCTGTTATCCCTCTTTTTTCTCGCCAGTCTCTTTCCCTGGTTTATCTCGCCTCTCTCTTTCCCTCGCCAGTCACTTTTATGTCTCTTCCCTTGGTGTCTAATTCTTCCCACTTGCACTCGCCTCCCTCTTTTCCGTTAACTCTCTCTTGTCCTTGTTTTCCCTCGCCTGTCTCTTTCCCTCTGCTTTCCCTCCATAGTCTCTTTCCCCTGCTTTGCCTCAACCCTCTCTTTTCCCTCTTTCCCCTCGACAGGCACTTTTCCCCCCTTTCCCTCGCCAGTCTCTGTTATCTCTCTTCCCTCGGTGTCTAATACTTCCCACTTTCCCTCGCCTCTCTCTTTTCCCTGTTATTCCTCAACTCTGTTATCCCTCTTTTCCCTCGCCAGTCTCTTTCCCCTGGTTTATCTCGCCTCTCTCTTTCCCTCGCCAGTCTCTTTTACGTCTCTTCCCTTGGTGTCTAAGTCTTCCCACTTGCACTCGCCTCCCTCTTTTCCATTAACTCTCTCTTGTCCTTGTTTTCCCTCGCCTGTCTCTTTCCCTCTTATTTCTCTCGTCAGTCTCTTTCCCCTGCTTTCCCTCAACCCTCTCTTTTCCCTCTTTCCCCTCGACAGGCACTTTTCCCCCCTTTCCCTCGCCAGTCTCTGTTATCTCTCTTCCCTCGGTGTCTATTACTTCCCACTTTCCCTCGCCTCCCTCTTTTCCATTAACTCTCTTGTCCTTGTTTTTTCTCAACTCTCTCTTTTCCAAGTTTTCCCTCGACTGTCACTTTTCCCCCGTTTCCCTCGCCAGTCTCTGTTATCTCTCTTCCCTCGGTGTCTAATACTTCCCACTTTCCCTCGCCCCTCTCTTTTCCCTGTTATTCGTCAACTCTGTTATCCCTCTTTTCCCTCGCCAGTCTCTTTCCCCTGGTTTCTCTCGCCTCTCTCTGTTCCCTGGCTTTCCTCTTTTCTATGAAATCTCTCTTTTCCCTATTTCCAATCAACCCTCTCTTTTCCCTCTTCCCCCCTCGCCAGTCTCTTTCCCCTGGTTTATCTCGCCTCTCTCTTTCCCTCGCCAGTCTCTGTTACCTCTCTTCCCTCGGTGTCTAATTCTTCCCACTTTCACTCACCTCCTTCTTTTCCATTAACTCTCTTGTCCTTGTTTTCCCTCGCCTCTTTTCCCCTGCTTTGCCATGACTCTCTCTTTTCCAACTTTTCCCTCGCCAGTCACCTTTCCTTCCTTTTCCTCGCCAGTCTCTGTTACCTCTCTTCCCTCGGTGTCCAATTCTTCCCACTTTCACCCGACTCCCTCTTTCCCCTCTCATTCCTCAATTCTCTGTTGTCCCTCGTTGCCCTCCCCTCTCTCTTTTACCTCTCTTCCCTCTAGGTCTAATTTTTCCACTTTCCCTCGCCTCTCTCTTTTCCCTGTTATTCGTCAACTCTGTTATCCCTCTTTTCCCTCGCCAGTCTCTTTCCCCTGGTTTCTCTCGCCTCTCTCTGTTCCCTGGCTTTCCTCTTTTCTATGAAATCTCTCTTTTCCCTATTTCCAGTCAGCCCTCTCTTTTCCCTCTTTCCCCTCGCCAGTCACTTTTCCTTCCTTTCCCTCGCCAGTCTCTTTTAACCTCTATTCCCTCCGTGTCTAATTCCTCACACTTACACTCCACTCCCTCTTTTCCATGAACTCTCTCGTTCCCCTATTTCCAGTCAACTCTCTCTCTTCCCTCTTCCCCCCTCGCCAGTCTCTTTCCCCTGGTTTATCTCGCCTCTCTCTTTCCCTCGCCAGTATCTGTTACCTCTCTTCCCTCGGTGTCTAATTCTTCCCACTTTCACTCGCCTCCCTCTTTTCCATTAACTCTCTCTTGTCCTTGTTTTCCCTCGCCTCTCTCTTTTCCCTGTTATTCGTCAACTCTGTTATCCCTCTTTTTTCTCGCCAGTCTCTTTCCCTGGTTTATCTCGCCTCTCTCTTTCCCTCGCCAGTCACTTTTATGTCTCTTCCCTTGGTGTCTAATTCTTCCCACTTGCACTCGCCTCCCTCTTTTCCATTAACTCTCTCTTGTCCTTGTTTTCCCTCGCCTGTCTCTTTCCCTCTGCTTTCCCTCCATAGTCTCTTTCCCCTGCTTTGCCTCAACCCTCTCTTTTCCCTCTTTCCCCTCGACAGGCACTTTTCCCCCCTTTCCCTCGCCAGTCTCTGTTATCTCTCTTCCCTCGGTGTCTAATACTTCCCACTTTCCCTCGCCTCCCTCTTTTCCATTAACTCTCTTGTCCTTGTTTTTTCTCAACTCTCTCTTTTCCAAGTTTTCCCTCGACTGTCACTTTTCCCCCGTTTCCCTCGCCAGTCTCTGTTATCTCTCTTCCCTCGGTGTCTAATACTTCCCACTTTCCCTCGCCTCTCTCTTTTCCATGAACTCTCTCTTGTCCTTCTTTTCCCTTGCCTCTCTCCTTTCCCTGTAATTCGTCAACTCTGTTATCCCTCTTTTCCCTCGCCAGTCTCTTTCCCCTGGTTTCTCTCGCCTCTCTCTGTTCCCTGGCTTTCCTCTTTTCTATGAAATCTCTCTTTTCCCTATTTCCAATCAACCCTCTCTTTTCCCTCTTCCCCCCTCGCCAGTCTCTTTCCCCTGTTTTATCTCGCCTCTCTCTTTCCCTCGCCAGTCTCTGTTACCTCTATTCCCTCGGTGTCTAATTCTTCCCACTTTCAGTCACCTCCTTCTTTTCCATTAACTCTCTCTTGTCCTTGTTTTCCCTCGCCTGTCTCTTTTCTCCTGCTTTGCCATGACTCTCTCTTTTCCAAATTTTCCCTTGCCAGTGTCTGTTACCTCTCTTCCCTCGGTGTCTAATTCTTCCCACTTTCACCCGACTCCCTCTTTCCCCTCTCATTCCTCAATTCTCTGTTGTCCCTCCCCTCTCTCTTTTACCTCTCTTCCCTCTAGGTCTAATTTTTCCACTTTCACTCGCCTCTCTCTTTTCCCTGTTATTCGTCAACTCTGTTATCCCTCTTTTCCCTCGCCAGTCTCTTTCCCCTGGTTTCTCTCGCCTCTCTCTGTTCCCTGGCTTTCCTCTTTTCTATGAAATCTCTCTTTTCCCTATTTCCAGTCAGCCCTCTCTTTTCCCTCTTTCCCCTCGCCAGTCTCTTTCCCCTGCTTTATCTCGCCTCTCTCTTTCCCTCGCCAGTCTCTGTTACCTCTCTTCCCTCGGTGTCTAATTCTTCCCACTTACACTCGCCTCCTTCTTTTCCATTAACTCTCTCTTGTCCTTGTTTTCCCTCGCCTGTCTCTTTCCCTCTGCTTTCCCTCCATAGTCTCTTTCCCCTGCTTTCCCTCAACCCTCTCTTTTCCCTCTTTCCCCTCGACAGGCACTTTTCCCCCCTTTCGCTCGCCAGTCTCTGTTATCTCTCTTCCCTCGGTGTCTAATACTTCCCAGTTTCCCTCGCCTCTGTCTTTTCCCTGTTATTCGTCAACTCTGTTATCCCTCTTCCCCCCTCGCCAGTCTCTTTCCCCTGGTTTATCTCGCCTCTCTCTTTCCCTCGCCAGTCTCTTTTACGTCTCTTCCCTTGGTGTCTAATTCTTCCCACTTGCACTCGCCTCCCTCTTTTCCATTAACTCTCTCTTGTCCTTGTTTTCCCTCGCCTCTCTCTTTTCCCTGTTATTCGTCAACTCTGTTATCCCTCTTTTTTCTCGCCAGTCTCTTTCCCTGGTTTCTCTCGCCTCTGTTCCCTGGCTTTCCTCTTCTCTATGAAATCTCTCTTTTCCCTCTCTCCAGTCAACCCTCTCTTTTCCCTCTTCCCCCCTCGCCACTCTATTTCCCCTGGTTTATCTCGCCTCTCTCTTTCCCTCGCCAGTCTCTGTTATCTCTCTTCCCTCGGTGTCTAATACTTCCCACTTTCCCTCGCCTCTGTCTTTTCCCTGTTATTCGTCAACTCTGTTATCCCTCTTCGCCCCCTCGCCAGTCTCTTTCCCCTGGTTTATCTCGCCTCTCTCTTTCCCTCGCCAGTCTCTTTTACGTCTCTTCCCTTGGTGTCTAATTCTTCCCACTTGCACTCGCCTCCCTCTTTTCCATTAACTCTCTCTTGTCCTTGTTTTCCCTCGCCTGTCTCTTTCCCTCTGCTTTCCCTCCATAGTCTCTTTCCCCTGCTTTGCCTCAACCCTCTCTTTTCCCTCTTTCCCCTCGACAGGCACTTTTCCCCCCTTTCCCTCGCCAGTCTCTGTTATCTCTCTTCCCTCGGTGTCTAATACTTCCCACTTGCACTCGCCTCCCTCTTTTCCATTAACTCTCTTGTCCTTGTTTTTTCTCAACTCTCTATTTTCCAAGTTTTCCCTCGACTGTCACTTTTCCCCCGTTTCCCTCGCCAGTCTCTGTTATCTCTCTTCCCTCGGTGTCTAATACTTCCCACTTTCCCTCGCCTCTCTCTTTTCCATGAACTCTCTCTTGTCCTTCTTTTCCCTCGCCTCTCTCCTTTCCCTGTAATTCGTCAACTCTGTTATCCCTCTTTTCCCTCGCCAGTCTCTTTCCCCTGGTTTCTCTCGCCTCTCTCTGTTCCCTGGCTTTCCTCTTTTCTATGAAATCTCTCTTTTCCCTGTCTCCAGTCAACCCTCTCTTTTCCCTCTTCCCCCCTCGCCAGTCTATTTCCCCTGGTTTATCTCGCCTCTCTCTTTCCCTCGCCAGTCTCTGTTATCTCTCTTCCCTCGGTGTCTAATACTTCCCACTTTCCCTCGCCTCTGTCTTTTCCCTGTTATTCGTCAACTCTGTTATCCCTCTTCCCCCCTCGCCAGTCTCTTTCCCCTGGTTTATCTCGCCTCTCTCTGTTCCCTGGCTTTCCTCTTTTCTATGAAATCTCTCTTTTCCCTATTTCCAATCAACCCTCTCTTTTCCCTCTTCCCCCCTCGCCAGTCTCTTTCCCCTGGTTTATCTCGCCTCTCTCTTTCCCTCGCCAGTGTCTGTTACCTGTCGTCCCTCGGTGTCCAATTCTTCCCACTTTCACCCGACTCCCTCTTTCCCCTCTCATTCCTCAATAATCTGTTGTCCCTCGTTACCCTCCCCTCTCTCTTTTACCTCTCTTCCCTCTAGGTCTAATTTTTCCACTTTCACTCGCCTCTCTCTTTTCCCTGCTATTCGTCAACTCTGTTATCCCTCTTTTCCCTCGCCAGTCTCTTTCCCCTGGTTTCTCTCGCCTCTCTCTGTTCCCTGGCTTTCCTCTTTTCTATGAAATCTCTCTTTTCCCTATTTCCAGTCAGCCCTCTCTTTTCCCTCTTTCCCCTCGCCAGTCTCTTTCCCCTGCTTTATCTCGCCTCTCTCTTTCCCTCGCCAGTCTCTGTTACCTCTCTTCCCTCGGTGTCTAATTCTTCCCACTTACACTCGCCTCCTTCTTTTCCATTAACTCTCTCTTGTCCTTGTTTTCCCTCGCCTGTCTCTTTCCCTCTGCTTTCCCTCCATAGTCTCTTTCCCCTGCTTTGCCTCAACCCTCTCTTTTCCCTCTTTCCCCTCGACAGGCACTTTTCCCCCCTTTCCCTCGCCAGTCTCTGTTATCTCTCTTCCCTCGGTGTCTAATACTTCCCACTTTCCCTCGCCTCTCTCTTTTCCCTGTTATTCCTCAACTCTGTTATCCCTCTTTTCCCTCGCCAGTCTCTTTCCCCTGGTTTATCTCGCCTCTCTCTTTCCCTCGCCAGTCTCTTTTACGTCTCTTCCCTTGGTGTCTAAGTCTTCCCACTTGCACTCGCCTCCCTCTTTTCCATTAACTCTCTCTTGTCCTTGTTTTCCCTCGCCTGTCTCTTTCCCTCTTATTTCTCTCGTCAGTCTCTTTCCCCTGCTTTCCCTCAACCCTCTCTTTTCCCTCTTTCCCCTCGACAGTCACTTTTCCCCCCTTTCCCTCGCCAGTCTCTGTTATCTCTCTTCCCTCGGTGTCTATTACTTCCCACTTTCCCTCGCCACTCTCTTTTCCCTGTTATTCGTCAACTCTGTTATCCCTCTTTTCCCTTGCCAGTCTCTTTCCCCTGGTTTATCTCGCCTCTCTCTTTCCCTCGCCAGTCTCTTTTATGTCTCTTCCCTTGGTGTCTAATTCTTCCCACTTGCACTCGCCTCCCTCTTTTCCATTAACTCTCTCTTGTCCTTGTTTTCCCTCGCCTGTCTCTTTCCCTCTGCTTTCCCTCCATAGTCTCTTTCCCCTGCTTTGCCTCAACCCTCTCTTTTCCCTCTTTCCCCTCGACAGGCACTTTTCCCCCCTTTCCCTCGCCAGTCTCTGTTATCTCTCTTCCCTCGGTGTCTAATACTTCCCACTTTCCCTCGCCTCTCTCTTTTCCCTGTTATTCCTCAACTCTGTTATCCCTCTTTTCCCTCGCCAGTCTCTTTCCCCTGGTTTATCTCGCCTCTCTCTTTCCCTCGCCAGTCTCTTTTACGTCTCTTCCCTTGGTGTCTAAGTCTTCCCACTTGCACTCGCCTCCCTCTTTTCCATTAACTCTCTCTTGTCCTTGTTTTCCCTCGCCTGTCTCTTTCCCTCTTATTTCTCTCGTCAGTCTCTTTCCCCTGCTTTCCCTCAACCCTCTCTTTTCCCTCTTTCCCCTCGACAGGCACTTTTCCCCCCTTTCCCTCGCCAGTCTCTGTTATCTCTCTTCCCTCGGTGTCTATTACTTCCCACTTTCCCTCGCCTCCCTCTTTTCCATTAACTCTCTTGTCCTTGTTTTTTCTCAACTCTCTCTTTTCCAAGTTTTCCCTCGACTGTCACTTTTCCCCCGTTTCCCTCGCCAGTCTCTGTTATCTCTCTTCCCTCGGTGTCTAATACTTCCCACTTTCCCTCGCCTCTCTCTTTTCCATGAACTCTCTCTTGTCCTTCTTTTCCCTCGCCTCTCTCCTTTCCCTGTAATTCGTAAACTCTGTTATCCCTCTTTTCCCTCGCCAGTCTCTTTCCCCTGGTTTCTCTCGCCTCTCTCTGTTCCCTGGCTTTCCTCTTTTCTATGAAATCTCTCTTTTCCCTGTCTCCAGTCAACCCTCTCTTTTCCCTCTTCCCCCCTCGCCAGTCTATTTCCCCTGGTTTATCTCGCCTCTCTCTTTCCCTCGCCAGTCTCTGTTATCTCTCTTCCCTCGGTGTCTAATACTTCCCACTTTCCCTCGCCTCTGTCTTTTCCCTGTTATTCGTCAACTCTGTTATCCCTCTTCCCCCCTCGCCAGTCTCTTTCCCCTGGTTTATCTCGCCTCTCTCTTTCCCTCGCCAGTCTCTTTTATGTCTCTTCCCTTGGTGTCTAATTCTTCCCACTTGCACTCGCCTCCCTCTTTTCCATTAACTCTCTCTTGTCCTTGTTTTCCCTCGCCTGTCTCTTTCCCTCTGCTTTCCCTCCATAGTCTCTTTCCCCTGCTTTCCCTCAACCCTCTTTTCCCTCTTTCCCCTCGACAGTCACTTTTCCCCCCTTTCCCTCGCCAGTCTCTGTTACCTCTCTTCCGTCGGTGTCTAATACTTCCCACTTTCCCTCGCCTCTCTCTTTTCCATGAACTCTCTCTTGTCCTTCTTTTCCCTCGCCTCTCTCCTTTCCCTGTAATTCGTCAACTCTGTTATCCCTCTTTTCCCTCGCCAGTCTCTTTCCCCTGGTTTCTCTCGCCTCTCTCTGTTCCCTGGCTTTCCTCTTTTCTATGAAATCTCTCTTTTCCCTATTTCCAATCAACCCTCTCTTTTCCCTCTTCCCCCCTCGCCAGTCTCTTTCCCCTGGTTTATCTCGCCTCTCTCTTTCCCTCGCCAGTGTCTGTTACCTGTCGTCCCTCGGTGTCCAATTCTTCCCACTTTCACCCGACTCCCTCTTTCCCCTCTCATTCCTCAATAATCTGTTGTCCCTCGTTACCCTCCCCTCTCTCTTTTACCTCTCTTCCCTCTAGGTCTAATTTTTCCACTTTCACTCGCCTCTCTCTTTTCCCTGCTATTCGTCAACTCTGTTATCCCTCTTTTCCCTCGCCAGTCTCTTTCCCCTGGTTTCTCTCGCCTCTCTCTGTTCCCTGGCTTTCCTCTTTTCTATGAAATCTCTCTTTTCCCTATTTCCAGTCAGCCCTCTCTTTTCCCTCTTTCCCCTCGCCAGTCTCTTTCCCCTGGTTTATCTCGCCTCTCTCTTTCCCTCGCCAGTCTCTGTTACCTCTCTTCCCTCGGTGTCTAATTCTTCCCACTTACACTCGCCTCCTTCTTTTCCATTAACTCTCTCTTGTCCTTGTTTTCCCTCGCCTGTCTCTTTCCCTCTGCTTTCCCTCCATAGTCTCTTTCCCCTGCTTTGCCTCAACCCTCTCTTTTCCCTCTTTCCCCTCGACAGGCACTTTTCCCCCCTTTCCCTCGCCAGTCTCTGTTATCTCTCTTCCCTCGGTGTCTAATACTTCCCACTTTCCCTCGCCTCTCTCTTTTCCCTGTTATTCCTCAACTCTGTTATCCCTCTTTTCCCTCGCCAGTCTCTTTCCCCTGGTTTCTCTCGCCTCTCTCTGTTCCCTGGCTTTCCTCTTTTCTATGAAATCTCTCTTTTCCCTATTTCCAATCAACCCTCTCTTTTCCCTCTTCCCCCCTCGCCAGTCTCTTTCCCCTGGTTTATCTCGCCTCTCTCTTTCCCTCGCCAGTGTCTGTTACCTGTCGTCCCTCGGTGTCCAATTCTTCCCACTTTCACCCGACTCCCTCTTTCCCCTCTCATTCCTCAATAATCTGTTGTCCCTCGTTACCCTCCCCTCTCTCTTTTACCTCTCTTCCCTCTAGGTCTAATTTTTCCACTTTCACTCGCCTCTCTCTTTTCCCTGCTATTCGTCAACTCTGTTATCCCTCTTTTCCCTCGCCAGTCTCTTTCCCCTGGTTTCTCTCGCCTCTCTCTGTTCCCTGGCTTTCCTCTTTTCTATGAAATCTCTCTTTTCCCTATTTCCAGTCAGCCCTCTCTTTTCCCTCTTTCCCCTCGCCAGTCTCTTTCCCCTGGTTTATCTCGCCTCTCTCTTTCCCTCGCCAGTCTCTGTTACCTCTCTTCCCTCGGTGTCTAATTCTTCCCACTTACACTCGCCTCCTTCTTTTCCATTAACTCTCTCTTGTCCTTGTTTTCCCTCGCCTGTCTCTTTCCCTCTGCTTTCCCTCCATAGTCTCTTTCCCCTGCTTTGCCTCAACCCTCTCTTTTCCCTCTTTCCCCTCGACAGGCACTTTTCCCCCCTTTCCCTCGCCAGTCTCTGTTATCTCTCTTCCCTCGGTGTCTAATACTTCCCACTTGCACTCGCCTCCCTCTTTTCCATTAACTCTCTTGTCCTTGTTTTTTCTCAACTCTCTATTTTCCAAGTTTTCCCTCGACTGTCACTTTTCCCCCGTTTCCCTCGCCAGTCTCTGTTATCTCTCTTCCCTCGGTGTCTAATACTTCCCACTTTCCCTCGCCTCTCTCTTTTCCATGAACTCTCTCTTGTCCTTCTTTTCCCTCGCCTCTCTCCTTTCCCTGTAATTCGTCAACTCTGTTATCCCTCTTTTCCCTCGCCAGTCTCTTTCCCCTGGTTTCTCTCGCCTCTCTCTGTTCCCTGGCTTTCCTCTTTTCTATGAAATCTCTCTTTTCCCTGTCTCCAGTCAACCCTCTCTTTTCCCTCTTCCCCCCTCGCCAGTCTATTTCCCCTGGTTTATCTCGCCTCTCTCTTTCCCTCGCCAGTCTCTGTTATCTCTCTTCCCTCGGTGTCTAATACTTCCCACTTTCCCTCGCCTCTGTCTTTTCCCTGTTATTCGTCAACTCTGTTATCCCTCTTCCCCCCTCGCCAGTCTCTTTCCCCTGGTTTATCTCGCCTCTCTCTTTCCCTCGCCAGTCTCTTTTATGTCTCTTCCCTTGGTGTCTAATTCTTCCCACTTGCACTCGCCTCCCTCTTTTCCATTAACTCTCTCTTGTCCTTGTTTTCCCTCGCCTGTCTCTTTCCCTCTGCTTTCCCTCCATAGTCTCTTTCCCCTGCTTTCCCTCAACCCTCTTTTCCCTCTTTCCCCTCGACAGTCACTTTTCCCCCCTTTCCCTCGCCAGTCTCTGTTACCTCTCTTCCGTCGGTGTCTAATACTTCCCACTTTCCCTCGCCTCTCTCTTTTCCATGAACTCTCTCTTGTCCTTCTTTTCCCTCGCCTCTCTCCTTTCCCTGTAATTCGTCAACTCTGTTATCCCTCTTTTCCCTCGCCAGTCTCTTTCCCCTGGTTTCTCTCGCCTCTCTCTGTTCCCTGGCTTTCCTCTTTTCTATGAAATCTCTCTTTTCCCTATTTCCAATCAACCCTCTCTTTTCCCTCTTCCCCCCTCGCCAGTCTCTTTCCCCTGGTTTATCTCGCCTCTCTCTTTCCCTCGCCAGTGTCTGTTACCTGTCGTCCCTCGGTGTCCAATTCTTCCCACTTTCACCCGACTCCCTCTTTCCCCTCTCATTCCTCAATAATCTGTTGTCCCTCGTTACCCTCCCCTCTCTCTTTTACCTCTCTTCCCTCTAGGTCTAATTTTTCCACTTTCACTCGCCTCTCTCTTTTCCCTGCTATTCGTCAACTCTGTTATCCCTCTTTTCCCTCGCCAGTCTCTTTCCCCTGGTTTCTCTCGCCTCTCTCTGTTCCCTGGCTTTCCTCTTTTCTATGAAATCTCTCTTTTCCCTATTTCCAGTCAGCCCTCTCTTTTCCCTCTTTCCCCTCGCCAGTCTCTTTCCCCTGGTTTATCTCGCCTCTCTCTTTCCCTCGCCAGTCTCTGTTACCTCTCTTCCCTCGGTGTCTAATTCTTCCCACTTACACTCGCCTCCTTCTTTTCCATTAACTCTCTCTTGTCCTTGTTTTCCCTCGCCTGTCTCTTTCCCTCTGCTTTCCCTCCATAGTCTCTTTCCCCTGCTTTGCCTCAACCCTCTCTTTTCCCTCTTTCCCCTCGACAGGCACTTTTCCCCCCTTTCCCTCGCCAGTCTCTGTTATCTCTCTTCCCTCGGTGTCTAATACTTCCCACTTTCCCTCGCCTCTCTCTTTTCCCTGTTATTCCTCAACTCTGTTATCCCTCTTTTCCCTCGCCAGTCTCTTTCCCCTGGTTTCTCTCGCCTCTCTCTGTTCCCTGGCTTTCCTCTTTTCTATGAAATCTCTCTTTTCCCTATTTCCAATCAACCCTCTCTTTTCCCTCTTCCCCCCTCGCCAGTCTCTTTCCCCTGGTTTATCTCGCCTCTCTCTTTCCCTCGCCAGTGTCTGTTACCTGTCGTCCCTCGGTGTCCAATTCTTCCCACTTTCACCCGACTCCCTCTTTCCCCTCTCATTCCTCAATAATCTGTTGTCCCTCGTTACCCTCCCCTCTCTCTTTTACCTCTCTTCCCTCTAGGTCTAATTTTTCCACTTTCACTCGCCTCTCTCTTTTCCCTGCTATTCGTCAACTCTGTTATCCCTCTTTTCCCTCGCCAGTCTCTTTCCCCTGGTTTCTCTCGCCTCTCTCTGTTCCCTGGCTTTCCTCTTTTCTATGAAATCTCTCTTTTCCCTATTTCCAGTCAGCCCTCTCTTTTCCCTCTTTCCCCTCGCCAGTCTCTTTCCCCTGGTTTATCTCGCCTCTCTCTTTCCCTCGCCAGTCTCTGTTACCTCTCTTCCCTCGGTGTCTAATTCTTCCCACTTACACTCGCCTCCTTCTTTTCCATTAACTCTCTCTTGTCCTTGTTTTCCCTCGCCTGTCTCTTTCCCTCTGCTTTCCCTCCATAGTCTCTTTCCCCTGCTTTGCCTCAACCCTCTCTTTTCCCTCTTTCCCCTCGACAGGCACTTTTCCCCCCTTTCCCTCGCCAGTCTCTGTTATCTCTCTTCCCTCGGTGTCTAATACTTCCCACTTGCACTCGCCTCCCTCTTTTCCATTAACTCTCTTGTCCTTGTTTTTTCTCAACTCTCTATTTTCCAAGTTTTCCCTCGACTGTCACTTTTCCCCCGTTTCCCTCGCCAGTCTCTGTTATCTCTCTTCCCTCGGTGTCTAATACTTCCCACTTTCCCTCGCCTCTCTCTTTTCCATGAACTCTCTCTTGTCCTTCTTTTCCCTCGCCTCTCTCCTTTCCCTGTAATTCGTCAACTCTGTTATCCCTCTTTTCCCTCGCCAGTCTCTTTCCCCTGGTTTCTCTCGCCTCTCTCTGTTCCCTGGCTTTCCTCTTTTCTATGAAATCTCTCTTTTCCCTGTCTCCAGTCAACCCTCTCTTTTCCCTCTTCCCCCCTCGCCAGTCTATTTCCCCTGGTTTATCTCGCCTCTCTCTTTCCCTCGCCAGTCTCTGTTATCTCTCTTCCCTCGGTGTCTAATACTTCCCACTTTCCCTCGCCTCTGTCTTTTCCCTGTTATTCGTCAACTCTGTTATCCCTCTTCCCCCCTCGCCAGTCTCTTTCCCCTGGTTTATCTCGCCTCTCTCTTTCCCTCGCCAGTCTCTTTTATGTCTCTTCCCTTGGTGTCTAATTCTTCCCACTTGCACTCGCCTCCCTCTTTTCCATTAACTCTCTCTTGTCCTTGTTTTCCCTCGCCTGTCTCTTTCCCTCTGCTTTCCCTCCATAGTCTCTTTCCCCTGCTTTCCCTCAACCCTCTTTTCCCTCTTTCCCCTCGACAGTCACTTTTCCCCCCTTTCCCTCGCCAGTCTCTGTTACCTCTCTTCCGTCGGTGTCTAATACTTCCCACTTTCCCTCGCCTCTCTCTTTTCCATGAACTCTCTCTTGTCCTTCTTTTCCCTCGCCTCTCTCCTTTCCCTGTAATTCGTCAACTCTGTTATCCCTCTTTTCCCTCGCCAGTCTCTTTCCCCTGGTTTCTCTCGCCTCTCTCTGTTCCCTGGCTTTCCTCTTTTCTATGAAATCTCTCTTTTCCCTATTTCCAATCAACCCTCTCTTTTCCCTCTTCCCCCCTCGCCAGTCTCTTTCCCCTGGTTTATCTCGCCTCTCTCTTTCCCTCGCCAGTGTCTGTTACCTGTCGTCCCTCGGTGTCCAATTCTTCCCACTTTCACCCGACTCCCTCTTTCCCCTCTCATTCCTCAATAATCTGTTGTCCCTCGTTACCCTCCCCTCTCTCTTTTACCTCTCTTCCCTCTAGGTCTAATTTTTCCACTTTCACTCGCCTCTCTCTTTTCCCTGCTATTCGTCAACTCTGTTATCCCTCTTTTCCCTCGCCAGTCTCTTTCCCCTGGTTTATCTCGCCTCTCTCTTTCCCTCGCCAGTCTCTGTTACCTCTCTTCCCTCGGTGTCTAATTCCTCCCACTTACACTCCACTCCCTCTTTTCCATGAACTCTCTCGTTCCCCTATTTCCAATAAACTCTCTCTTCCCTCTTCCCCCCTCGCAAGTCTCTTTCCCCTGGTTTATCTCGCCTCTCTCTTTCCCTCGCCAGTCATTTTTATGTCTCTTCCCTTGGTGTCTAATTCTTCCCACTTGCACTCGCCTCCCTCTTTTCCATTAACTCTCTCTTGTCCTTGTTTTCCCTCGCCTGTCTCTTTCCCTCTGCTTTCCCTCCATAGTCTCTTTCCCCTGCTTTGCCTCAACCCTCTCTTTTCCCTCTTTCCCCTCGACAGGCACTTTTCCCCCCTTTCCCTCGCCAGTCTCTGTTATCTCTCTTCCCTCGGTGTCTAATACTTCCCACTTTCCCTCGCCTCTCTCTTTTCCCTGTTATTCCTCAACTCTGTTATCCCTCTTTTCCCTCGCCAGTCTCTTTCCCCTGGTTTATCTCGCCTCTCTCTTTCCCTCGCCAGTCTCTTTTACGTCTCTTCCCTTGGTGTCTAAGTCTTCCCACTTGCACTCGCCTCCCTCTTTTCCATTAACTCTCTCTTGTCCTTGTTTTCCCTCGCCTGTCTCTTTCCCTCTTATTTCTCTCGTCAGTCTCTTTCCCCTGCTTTCCCTCAACCCTCTCTTTTCCCTCTTTCCCCTCGACAGGCACTTTTCCCCCCTTTCCCTCGCCAGTCTCTGTTATCTCTCTTCCCTCGGTGTCTATTACTTCCCACTTTCCCTCGCCTCCCTCTTTTCCATTAACTCTCTTGTCCTTGTTTTTTCTCAACTCTCTCTTTTCCAAGTTTTCCCTCGACTGTCACTTTTCCCCCGTTTCCCTCGCCAGTCTCTGTTACCTCTCTTCCCTCGGTGTCTAATACTTCCCACTTTCCCTCGCCCCTCTCTTTTCCCTGTTATTCGTCAACTCTGTTATCCCCCTTTTCCCTCGCCAGTCTCTTTCCCCTGGTTTCTCTCGCCTCTCTCTGTTCCCTGGCTTTCCTCTTTTCTATGAAATCTCTCTTTTCCCCATTTCCAATCAACCCTCTCTTTTCCCTCTTCCCCCCTCGCCAGTCTCTTTCCCCTGGTTTATCTCGCCTCTCTCTTTCCCTCGCCAGTCTCTGTTACCTCTCTTCCCTCGGTGTCTAATTCTTCCCACTTTCACTCACCTCCTTCTTTTCCATTAACTCTCTTGTCCTTGTTTTCCCTCGCCTCTTTTCCCCTGCTTTGCCATGACTCTCTCTTTTCCAACTTTTCCCTCGCCAGTCACCTTTCCTTCCTTTTCCTCGCCAGTCTCTGTTACCTCTCTTCCCTCGGTGTCCAATTCTTCCCACTTTCACCCGACTCCCTCTTTCCCCTCTCATTCCTCAATTCTCTGTTGTCCCTCGTTGCCCTCCCCTCTCTCTTTTACCTCTCTTCCCTCTAGGTCTAATTTTTCCACTTTCCCTCGCCTCTCTCTTTTCCCTGTTATTCGTCAACTCTGTTATCCCTCTTTTCCCTCGCCAGTCTCTTTCCCCTGGTTTCTCTCGCCTCTCTCTGTTCCCTGGCTTTCCTCTTTTCTATGAAATCTCTCTTTTCCCTATTTCCAGTCAGCCCTCTCTTTTCCCTCTTTCCCCTCGCCAGTCACTTTTCCTTCCTTTCCCTCGCCAGTCTCTTTTAACCTCTATTCCCTCCGTGTCTAATTCCTCCCACTTACACTCCACTCCCTCTTTTCCATGAACTCTCTCGTTCCCCTATTTCCAGTCAACTCTCTCTCTTCCCTCTTCCCCCCTCGCCAGTCTCTTTCCCCTGGTTTCTCTCGCCTCTCTCTTTCCCTCGCCAGTATCTGTTACCTCTCTTCCCTCGGTGTCTAATTCTTCCCACTTTCACTCGCCTCCCTCTTTTCCATTAACTCTCTCTTGTCCTTGTTTTCCCTCGCCTCTCTCTTTTCCCTGTTATTCGTCAACTCTGTTATCCCTCTTTTTTCTCGCCAGTCTCTTTCCCTGGTTTATCTCGCCTCTCTCTTTCCCTCGCCAGTCACTTTTATGTCTCTTCCCTTGGTGTCTAATTCTTCCCACTTGCACTCGCCTCCCTCTTTTCCATTAACTCTCTCTTGTCCTTGTTTTCCCTCGCCTGTCTCTTTCCCTCTGCTTTCCCTCCATAGTCTCTTTCCCCTGCTTTGCCTCAACCCTCTCTTTTCCCTCTTTCCCCTCGACAGGCACTTTTCCCCCCTTTCCCTCGCCAGTCTCTGTTATCTCTCTTCCCTCGGTGTCTAATACTTCCCACTTTCCCTCGCCTCCCTCTTTTCCATTAACTCTCTTGTCCTTGTTTTTTCTCAACTCTCTCTTTTCCAAGTTTTCCCTCGACTGTCACTTTTCCCCCGTTTCCCTCGCCAGTCTCTGTTATCTCTCTTCCCTCGGTGTCTAATACTTCCCACTTTCCCTCGCCTCTCTCTTTTCCATGAACTCTCTCTTGTCCTTCTTTTCCCTCGCCTCTCTCCTTTCCCTGTAATTCGTCAACTCTGTTATCCCTCTTTTCCCTCGCCAGTCTCTTTCCCCTGGTTTCTCTCGCCTCTCTCTGTTCCCTGGCTTTCCTCTTTTCTATGAAATCTCTCTTTTCCCTATTTCCAATCAACCCTCTCTTTTCCCTCTTCCCCCCTCGCCAGTCTCTTTCCCCTGTTTTATCTCGCCTCTCTCTTTCCCTCGCCAGTCTCTGTTATCTCTCTTCCCTCGGTGTCTAATACTTCCCACTTTCCCTCGCCTCCCTCTTTTCCATTAACTCTCTTGTCCTTGTTTTTTCTCAACTCTCTCTTTTCCAAGTTTTCCCTCGACTGTCACTTTTCCCCCGTTTCCCTCGCCAGTCTCTGTTATCTCTCTTCCCTCGGTGTCTAATACTTCCCACTTTCCCTCGCCTCTCTCTTTTCCATGAACTCTCTCTTGTCCTTCTTTTCCCTCGCCTCTCTCCTTTCCCTGTAATTCGTCAACTCTGTTATCCCTCTTTTCCCTCGCCAGTCTCTTTCCCCTGGTTTCTCTCGCCTCTCTCTGTTCCCTGGCTTTCCTCTTTTCTATGAAATCTCTCTTTTCCCTATTTCCAATCAACCCTCTCTTTTCCCTCTTCCCCCCTCGCCAGTCTCTTTCCCCTGTTTTATCTCGCCTCTCTCTTTCCCTCGCCAGTCTCTGTTATCTCTCTTCCCTCGGTGTCTAATACTTCCCACTTTCCCTCGCCTCCCTCTTTTCCATTAACTCTCTTGTCCTTGTTTTTTCTCAACTCTCTCTTTTCCAAGTTTTCCCTCGACTGTCACTTTTCCCCCGTTTCCCTCGCCAGTCTCTGTTATCTCTCTTCCCTCGGTGTCTAATACTTCCCACTTTCCCTCGCCTCTCTCTTTTCCATGAACTCTCTCTTGTCCTTCTTTTCCCTCGCCTCTCTCCTTTCCCTGTAATTCGTCAACTCTGTTATCCCTCTTTTCCCTCGCCAGTCTCTTTCCCCTGGTTTCTCTCGCCTCTCTCTGTTCCCTGGCTTTCCTCTTTTCTATGAAATCTCTCTTTTCCCTATTTCCAATCAACCCTCTCTTTTCCCTCTTCCCCCCTCGCCAGTCTCTTTCCCCTGTTTTATCTCGCCTCTCTCTTTCCCTCGCCAGTCTCTGTTACCTCTATTCCCTCGGTGTCTAATTCTTCCCACTTTCAGTCACCTCCTTCTTTTCCATTAACTCTCTCTTGTCCTTGTTTTCCCTCGCCTGTCTCTTTTCTCCTGCTTTGCCATGACTCTCTCTTTTCCAAATTTTCCCTCGCCAGTGTCTGTTACCTCTCTTCCCTCGGTGTCTAATTCTTCCCACTTTCACCCGACTCCCTCTTTCCCCTCTCATTCCTCAATTCTCTGTTGTCCCTCCCCTCTCTCTTTTACCTCTCTTCCCTCTAGGTCTAATTTTTCCACTTTCACTCGCCTCTCTCTTTTCCCTGTTATTCGTCAACTCTGTTATCCCTCTTTTCCCTCGCCAGTCTCTTTCCCCTGGTTTCTCTCGCCTCTCTCTTTCCCTCGCCAGTCTCTTTTACGTCTCTTCCCTTGGTGTCTAATTCTTCCCACTTGCACTCGCCTCCCTCTTTTCCATTAACTCTCTCTTGTCCTTGTTTTCCCTCGCCTGTCTCTTTCCCTCTGCTTTCCCTCCATAGTCTCTTTCCCCTGCTTTCCCTCAACCCTCTTTTTCCCTCTTTCCCCTCGACAGTCACTTTTCCCCCGTTTCCCTCGCCAGTCTCTGTTATCTCTCTTCCGTCGGTGTCTAATACTTCCCACTTTCCCTCGCCCCTCTCTTTTCCCTGTTATTCGTCAACTCTGTTATCCCTCTTTTCCCTCGCCAGTCTCTTTCCCCTGGTTTCTCTCGCCTCTCTCTGTTCCCTGGCTTTCCTCTTTTCTATGAAATCTCTCTTTTCCCTATTTCCAGTCAGCCCTCTCTTTTCCCTCTTTCCCCTCGCCAGTCACTTTTCCTTCCTTTCCCTCGCCAGTCTCTTTTAACCTCTATTCCCTCCGTGTCTAATTCCTCCCACTTACACTCCACTCCCTCTTTTCCATGAACTCTCTCGTTCCCCTATTTCCAGTCAACTCTCTCTCTTCCCTCTTCCCCCCTCGCCAGTCTCTTTCCCCTGGTTTATCTCGCCTCTCTCTTTCCCTCGCCAGTATCTGTTACCTCTCTTCCCTCGGTGTCTAATTCTTCCCACTTTCACTCGCCTCCCTCTTTTCCATTAACTCTCTCTTGTCCTTGTTTTCCCTCGCCTCTCTCTTTTCCCTGTTATTCGTCAACTCTGTTATCCCTCTTTTTTCTCGCCAGTCTCTTTCCCTGGTTTCTCTCGCCTCTGTTCCCTGGCTTTCCTCTTCTCTATGAAATCTCTCTTTTCCCTGTCTCCAGTCAACCCTCTCTTTTCCCTCTTCCCCCCTCGCCACTCTATTTCCCCTGGTTTATCTCGCCTCTCTCTTTCCCTCGCCAGTCTCTGTTATCTCTCTTCCCTCGGTGTCTAATACTTCCCACTTTCCCTCGCCTCTGTCTTTTCCCTGTTATTCGTCAACTCTGTTATCCCTCTTCGCCCCCTCGCCAGTCTCTTTCCCCTGGTTTATCTCGCCTCTCTCTTTCCCTCGCCAGTCTCTGTTATCTCTCTTCCCTCGGTGTCTAATACTTCCCACTTTCCCTCGCCTCTGTCTTTTCCCTGTTATTCGTCAACTCTGTTATCCCTCTTCGCCCCCTCGCCAGTCTCTTTCCCCTGGTTTATCTCGCCTCTCTCTTTCCCTCGCCAGTCTCTGTTACCTCTCTTCCCTCGGTGTCTAATTCTTCCCACTTTCAGTCACCTCCTTCTTTTCCATTAACTCTCTTGTCCTTGTTTTCCCTCGCCTCTTTTCCCCTGCTTTGCCATGACTCTCTCTTTTCCAACTTTTCCCTCGCCAGTCACCTTTCCTTCCTTTTCCTCGCCAGTCTCTGTTACCTCTCTTCCCTCGGTGTCCAATTCTTCCCACTTTCACCCGACTCCCTCTTTCCCCTCTCATTCCTCAATTCTCTGTTGTCCCTCGTTGCCCTCCCCTCTCTCTTTTACCTCTCTTCCCTCTAGGTCTAATTTTTCCACTTTCCCTCGCCTCTCTCTTTTCCCTGTTATTCGTCAACTCTGTTATCCCTCTTTTCCCTCGCCAGTCTCTTTCCCCTGGTTTCTCTCGCCTCTCTCTTTCCCTCGCCAGTATCTGTTACCTCTCTTCCCTCGGTGTCTAATTCTTCCCACTTTCACTCGCCTCCCTCTTTTCCATTAACTCTCTCTTGTCCTTGTTTTCCCTCGCCTCTCTCTTTTCCCTGTTATTCGTCAACTCTGTTATCCCTCTTTTTTCTCGCCAGTCTCTTTCCCTGGTTTCTCTCGCCTCTGTTCCCTGGCTTTCCTCTTCTCTATGAAATCTCTCTTTTCCCTCTCTCCAGTCAACCCTCTCTTTTCCCTCTTCCCCCCTCGCCACTCTATTTCCCCTGGTTTATCTCGCCTCTCTCTTTCCCTCGCCAGTCTCTGTTATCTCTCTTCCCTCGGTGTCTAATACTTCCCACTTTCCCTCGCCTCTGTCTTTTCCCTGTTATTCGTCAACTCTGTTATCCCTCTTCGCCCCCTCGCCAGTCTCTTTCCCCTGGTTTATCTCGCCTCTCTCTTTCCCTCGCCAGTCTCTTTTACGTCTCTTCCCTTGGTGTCTAATTCTTCCCACTTGCACTCGCCTCCCTCTTTTCCATTAACTCTCTCTTGTCCTTGTTTTCCCTCGCCTGTCTCTTTCCCTCTGCTTTCCCTCCATAGTCTCTTTCCCCTGCTTTGCCTCAACCCTCTCTTTTCCCTCTTTCCCCTCGACAGGCACTTTTCCCCCCTTTCCCTCGCCAGTCTCTGTTATCTCTCTTCCCTCGGTGTCTAATACTTCCCACTTGCACTCGCCTCCCTCTTTTCCATTAACTCTCTTGTCCTTGTTTTTTCTCAACTCTCTATTTTCCAAGTTTTCCCTCGACTGTCACTTTTCCCCCGTTTCCCTCGCCAGTCTCTGTTATCTCTCTTCCCTCGGTGTCTAATACTTCCCACTTTCCCTCGCCTCTCTCTTTTCCATGAACTCTCTCTTGTCCTTCTTTTCCCTCGCCTCTCTCCTTTCCCTGTAATTCGTCAACTCTGTTATCCCTCTTTTCCCTCGCCAGTCTCTTTCCCCTGGTTTCTCTCGCCTCTCTCTGTTCCCTGGCTTTCCTCTTTTCTATGAAATCTCTCTTTTCCCTGTCTCCAGTCAACCCTCTCTTTTCCCTCTTCCCCCCTCGCCAGTCTATTTCCCCTGGTTTATCTCGCCTCTCTCTTTCCCTCGCCAGTCTCTGTTATCTCTCTTCCGTCGGTGTCTAATACTTCCCACTTTCCCTCGCCTCTCTCTTTTCCATGAACTCTCTCTTGTCCTTCTTTTCCCTCGCCTCTCTCCTTTCCCTGTAATTCGTCAACTCTGTTATCCCTCTTTTCCCTCGCCAGTCTCTTTCCCCTGGTTTCTCTCGCCTCTCTCTGTTCCCTGGCTTTCCTCTTTTCTATGAAATCTCTCTTTTCCCTATTTCCAATCAACCCTCTCTTTTCCCTCTTCCCCCCTCGCCAGTCTCTTTCCCCTGGTTTATCTCGCCTCTCTCTTTCCCTCGCCAGTGTCTGTTACCTGTCGTCCCTCGGTGTCCAATTCTTCCCACTTTCACCCGACTCCCTCTTTCCCCTCTCATTCCTCAATAATCTGTTGTCCCTCGTTACCCTCCCCTCTCTCTTTTACCTCTCTTCCCTCTAGGTCTAATTTTTCCACTTTCACTCGCCTCTCTCTTTTCCCTGCTATTCGTCAACTCTGTTATCCCTCTTTTCCCTCGCCAGTCTCTTTCCCCTGGTTTCTCTCGCCTCTCTCTGTTCCCTGGCTTTCCTCTTTTCTATGAAATCTCTCTTTTCCCTATTTCCAGTCAGCCCTCTCTTTTCCCTATTCCCCCCTCGCCAGTCTCTTTCCCCTGGTTTATCTCGCCTCTCTCTTTCCCTCGCCAGTCTCTGTTACCTCTCTTCCCTCGGTGTCTAATTCTTCCCACTTACACTCGCCTCCTTCTTTTCCATTAACTCTCTCTTGTCCTTGTTTTCCCTCGCCTGTCTCTTTCCCTCTGCTTTCCCTCCATAGTCTCTTTCCCCTGCTTTGCCTCAACCCTCTCTTTTCCCTCTTTCCCCTCGACAGGCACTTTTCCCCCCTTTTCCTCGCCAGTCTCTGTTATCTCTCTTCCCTCGGTGTCTAATACTTCCCACTTTCCCTCGCCTCTCTCTTTTCCCTGTTATTCGTCAACTCTGTTATCCCTCTTTTCCCTCGCCAGTCTCTTTCCCCTGGTTTATCTCGCCTCTCTCTTTCCCTCGCCAGTCTCTTTTACGTCTCTTCCCTTGGTGTCTAAGTCTTCCCACTTGCACTCGCCTCCCTCTTTTCCATTAACTCTCTCTTGTCCTTGTTTTCCCTCGCCTGTCTCTTTCCCTCTTATTTCTCTCGTCAGTCTCTTTCCCCTGCTTTCCCTCAACCCTCTCTTTTCCCTCTTTCCCCTCGACAGGCACTTTTCCCCCCTTTCCCTCGCCAGTCTCTGTTATCTCTCTTCCCTCGGTGTCTATTACTTCCCACTTTCCCTCGCCTCCCTCTTTTCCATTAACTCTCTTGTCCTTGTTTTTTCTCAACTCTCTCTTTTCCAAGTTTTCCCTCGACTGTCACTTTTCCCCCGTTTCCCTCGACAGTCTCTGTTACCTCTCTTCCCTCGGTGTCTAATTCTTCCCACTTTCACTCACCTCCTTCTTTTCCATTAACTCTCTTGTCCTTGTTTTCCCTCGCCTCTTTTCCCCTGCTTTGCCATGACTCTCTCTTTTCCAACTTTTCCCTCGCCAGTCACCTTTCCTTCCTTTTCCTCGCCAGTCTCTGTTACCTCTCTTCCCTCGGTGTCCAATTCTTCCCACTTTCACCCGACTCCCTCTTTCCCCTCTCATTCCTCAATTCTCTGTTGTCCCTCGTTGCCCTCCCCTCTCTCTTTTACCTCTCTTCCCTCTAGGTCTAATTTTTCCACTTTCCCTCGCCTCTCTCTTTTCCCTGTTATTCGTCAACTCTGTTATCCCTCTTTTCCCTCGCCAGTCTCTTTCCCCTGGTTTCTCTCGCCTCTCTCTGTTCCCTGGCTTTCCTCTTTTCTATGAAATCTCTCTTTTCCCTATTTCCAGTCAGCCCTCTCTTTTCCCTCTTTCCCCTCGCCAGTCACTTTTCCTTCCTTTCCCTCGCCAGTCTCTTTTAACCTCTATTCCCTCCGTGTCTAATTCCTCACACTTACACTCCACTCCCTCTTTTCCATGAACTCTCTCGTTCCCCTATTTCCAGTCAACTCTCTCTCTTCCCTCTTCCCCCCTCGCCAGTCTCTTTCCCCTGGTTTATCTCGCCTCTCTCTTTCCCTCGCCAGTATCTGTTACCTCTCTTCCCTCGGTGTCTAATTCTTCCCACTTTCACTCGCCTCCCTCTTTTCCATTAACTCTCTCTTGTCCTTGTTTTCCCTCGCCTCTCTCTTTTCCCTGTTATTCGTCAACTCTGTTATCCCTCTTTTTTCTCGCCAGTCTCTTTTCCTGGTTTATCTCGCCTCTCTCTTTCCCTCGCCAGTCACTTTTATGTCTCTTCCCTTGGTGTCTAATTCTTCCCACTTGCACTCGCCTCCCTCTTTTCCATTAACTCTCTCTTGTCCTTGTTTTCCCTCGCCTGTCTCTTTCCCTCTGCTTTCCCTCCATAGTCTCTTTCCCCTGCTTTCCCTGAACCCTCTCTTTTCCCTCTTTCCCCTCGACAGGCACTTTTCCCCCCTTTCCCTCGCCAGTCTCTGTTATCTCTCTTCCCTCGGTGTCTAATACTTCCCACTTTCCCTCGCCTCTCTCTTTTCCCTGTTATTCCTCAACTCTGTTATCCCTCTTTTCCCTCGCCAGTCTCTTTCCCCTGGTTTATCTCGCCTCTCTCTTTCCCTCGCCAGTCTCTTTTACGTCTCTTCCCTTGGTGTCTAAGTCTTCCCACTTGCACTCGCCTCCCTCTTTTCCATTAACTCTCTCTTGTCCTTGTTTTCCCTCGCCTGTCTCTTTCCCTCTTATTTCTCTCGTCAGTCTCTTTCCCCTGCTTTCCCTCAACCCTCTCTTTTCCCTCTTTCCCCTCGACAGGCACTTTTCCCCCCTTTCCCTCGCCAGTCTCTGTTATCTCTCTTCCCTCGGTGTCTATTACTTCCCACTTTCCCTCGCCTCCCTCTTTTCCATTAACTCTCTTGTCCTTGTTTTTTCTCAACTCTCTCTTTTCCAAGTTTTCCCTCGACTGTCACTTTTCCCCCCTTTCCCTCGCCAGTCTCTGTTATCTCTCTTCCCTCGGTGTCTAATACTTCCCACTTTCCCTCGCCCCTCTCTTTTCCCTGTTATTCGTCAACTCTGTTATCCCCCTTTTCCCTCGCCAGTCTCTTTCCCCTGGTTTCTCTCGCCTCTCTCTGTTCCCTGGCTTTCTTCTTTTCTATGAAATCTCTCTTTTCCCTATTTCCAATCAACCCTCTCTTTTCCCTCTTCCCCCCTCGCCAGTCTCTTTCCCCTGGTTTATCTCGCCTCTCTCTTTCCCTCGCCAGTCTCTGTTACCTCTCTTCCCTCGGTGTCTAATTCTTCCCACTTTCACTCACCTCCTTCTTTTCCATTAACTCTCTTGTCCTTGTTTTCCCTCGCCTCTTTTCCCCTGCTTTGCCATGACTCTCTCTTTTCCAACTTTTCCCTCGCCAGTCACCTTTCCTTCCTTTTCCTCGCCAGTCTCTGTTACCTCTCTTCCCTCGGTGTCCAATTCTTCCCACTTTCACCCGACTCCCTCTTTCCCCTCTCATTCCTCAATTCTCTGTTGTCCCTCGTTGCCCTCCCCTCTCTCTTTTACCTCTCTTCCCTCTAGGTCTAATTTTTCCACTTTCCCTCGCCTCTCTCTTTTCCCTGTTATTCGTCAACTCTGTTATCCCTCTTTTCCCTCGCCAGTCTCTTTCCCCTGGTTTCTCTCGCCTCTCTCTGTTCCCTGGCTTTCCTCTTTTCTATGAAATCTCTCTTTTCCCTATTTCCAGTCAGCCCTCTCTTTTCCCTCTTTCCCCTCGCCAGTCACTTTTCCTTCCTTTCCCTCGCCAGTCTCTTTTAACCTCTATTCCCTCCGTGTCTAATTCCTCACACTTACACTCCACTCCCTCTTTTCCATGAACTCTCTCGTTCCCCTATATCCAGTCAACTCTCTCTCTTCCCTCTTCCCCCCTTGCCAGTCTCTTTCCCCTGGTTTCTCTCGCCTCTCTCTTTCCCTCGCCAGTATCTGTTACCTCTCTTCCCTCGGTGTCTAATTCTTCCCACTTTCACTCGCCTCCCTCTTTTCCATTAACTCTCTCTTGTCCTTGTTTTCCCTCGCCTCTCTCTTTTCCCTGTTATTCGTCAACTCTGTTATCCCTCTTTTTTCTCGCCAGTCTCTTTCCCTGGTTTATCTCGCCTCTCTCTTTCCCTCGCCAGTCACTTTTATGTCTCTTCCCTTGGTGTCTAATTCTTCCCACTTGCACTCGCCTCCCTCTTTTCCATTAACTCTCTCTTGTCCTTGTTTTCCCTCGCCTGTCTCTTTCCCTCTGCTTTCCCTCCATAGTCTCTTTCCCCTGCTTTGCCTCAACCCTCTCTTTTCCCTCTTTCCCCTCGACAGGCACTTTTCCCCCCTTTCCCTCGCCAGTCTCTGTTATCTCTCTTCCCTCGGTGTCTAATACTTCCCACTTTCCCTCGCCTCCCTCTTTTCCATTAACTCTCTTGTCCTTGTTTTTTCTCAACTCTCTCTTTTCCAAGTTTTCCCTCGACTGTCACTTTTCCCCCGTTTCCCTCGCCAGTCTCTGTTATCTCTCTTCCCTCGGTGTCTAATACTTCCCACTTTCCCTCGCCTCTCTCTTTTCCATGAACTCTCTCTTGTCCTTCTTTTCCCTCGCCTCTCTCCTTTCCCTGTAATTCGTCAACTCTGTTATCCCTCTTTTCCCTCGCCAGTCTCTTTCCCCTGGTTTCTCTCGCCTCTCTCTGTTCCCTGGCTTTCCTCTTTTCTATGAAATCTCTCTTTTCCCTATTTCCAATCAACCCTCTCTTTTCCCTCTTCCCCCCTCGCCAGTCTCTTTCCCCTGTTTTATCTCGCCTCTCTCTTTCCCTCGCCAGTCTCTGTTACCTCTATTCCCTCGGTGTCTAATTCTTCCCACTTTCAGTCACCTCCTTCTTTTCCATTAACTCTCTCTTGTCCTTGTTTTCCCTCGCCTGTCTCTTTTCTCCTGCTTTGCCATGACTCTCTCTTTTCCAAATTTTCCCTCGCCAGTGTCTGTTACCTCTCTTCCCTCGGTGTCTAATTCTTCCCACTTTCACCCGACTCCCTCTTTCCCCTCTCATTCCTCAATTCTCTGTTGTCCCTCCCCTCTCTCTTTTACCTCTCTTCCCTCTAGGTCTAATTTTTCCACTTTCACTCGCCTCTCTCTTTTCCCTGTTATTCGTCAACTCTGTTATCCCTCTTTTCCCTCGCCAGTCTCTTTCCCCTGGTTTCTCTCGCCTCTCTCTGTTCCCTGGCTTTCCTCTTTTCTATGAAATCTCTCTTTTCCCTATTTCCAGTCAGCCCTCTCTTTTCCCTCTTTCCCCTCGCCAGTCTCTTTCCCCTGCTTTATCTCGCCTCTCTCTTTCCCTCCCCAGTCTCTGTTACCTCTCTTCCCTCGGTGTCTAATTCTTCCCACTTACACTCGCCTCCTTCTTTTCCATTAACTCTCTCTTGTCCTTGTTTTCCCTCGCCTGTCTCTTTCCCTCTGCTTTCCCTCCATAGTCTCTTTCCCCTGCTTTCCCTCAACCCTCTCTTTTCCCTCTTTCCCCTCGACAGGCACTTATCCCCCCTTTCCCTCGCCAGTCTCTGTTATCTCTCTTCCCTCGGTGTCTAATACTTCCCAGTTTCCCTCGCCTCTGTCTTTTCCCTGTTATTCGTCAACTCTGTTATCCCTCTTCCCCCCTCGCCAGTCTCTTTCCCCTGGTTTATCTCGCCTCTCTCTTTCCCTCGCCAGTCTCTTTTACGTCTCTTCCCTTGGTGTCTAATTCTTCCCACTTGCACTCGCCTCCCTCTTTTCCATTAACTCTCTCTTGTCCTTGTTTTCCCTCGCCTCTCTCTTTTCCCTGTTATTCGTCAACTCTGTTATCCCTCTTTTTTCTCGCCAGTCTCTTTCCCTGGTTTCTCTCGCCTCTGTTCCCTGGCTTTCCTCTTCTCTATGAAATCTCTCTTTTCCCTCTCTCCAGTCAACCCTCTCTTTTCCCTCTTCCCCCCTCGCCACTCTATTTCCCCTGGTTTATCTCGCCTCTCTCTTTCCCTCGCCAGTCTCTGTTATCTCTCTTCCCTCGGTGTCTAATACTTCCCACTTTCCCTCGCCTCTGTCTTTTCCCTGTTATTCGTCAACTCTGTTATCCCTCTTCGCCCCCTCGCCAGTCTCTTTCCCCTGGTTTATCTCGCCTCTCTCTTTCCCTCGCCAGTCTCTTTTACGTCTCTTCCCTTGGTGTCTAATTCTTCCCACTTGCACTCGCCTCCCTCTTTTCCATTAACTCTCTCTTGTCCTTGTTTTCCCTCGCCTGTCTCTTTCCCTCTGCTTTCCCTCCATAGTCTCTTTCCCCTGCTTTGCCTCAACCCTCTCTTTTCCCTCTTTCCCCTCGACAGGCACTTTTCCCCCCTTTCCCTCGCCAGTCTCTGTTATCTCTCTTCCCTCGGTGTCTAATACTTCCCACTTTCCCTCGCCTCCCTCTTTTCCATTAACTCTCTTGTCCTTGTTTTTTCTCAACTCTCTATTTTCCAAGTTTTCCCTCGACTGTCACTTTTCCCCCGTTTCCCTCGCCAGTCTCTGTTATCTCTCTTCCCTCGGTGTCTAATACTTCCCACTTTCCCTCGCCTCTCTCTTTTCCATGAACTCTCTCTTGTCCTTCTTTTCCCTCGCCTCTCTCCTTTCCCTGTAATTCGTCAACTCTGTTATCCCTCTTTTCCCTCGCCAGTCTCTTTCCCCTGGTTTCTCTCGCCTCTCTCTGTTCCCTGGCTTTCCTCTTTTCTATGAAATCTCTCTTTTCCCTGTCTCCAGTCAACCCTCTCTTTTCCCTCTTCCCCCCTCGCCAGTCTATTTCCCCTGGTTTATCTCGCCTCTCTCTTTCCCTCGCCAGTCTCTGTTATCTCTCTTCCCTCGGTGTCTAATACTTCCCACTTTCCCTCGCCTCTGTCTTTTCCCTGTTATTCGTCAACTCTGTTATCCCTCTTCCCCCCTCGCCAGTCTCTTTCCCCTGGTTTATCTCGCCTCTCTCTTTCCCTCGCCAGTCTCTTTTATGTCTCTTCCCTTGGTGTCTAATTCTTCCCACTTGCACTCGCCTCCCTCTTTTCCATTAACTCTCTCTTGTCCTTGTTTTCCCTCGCCTGTCTCTTTCCCTCTGCTTTCCCTCCATAGTCTCTTTCCCCTGCTTTCCCTCAACCCTCTTTTCCCTCTTTCCCCTCGACAGTCACTTTTCCCCCCTTTCCCTCGCCAGTCTCTGTTACCTCTCTTCCGTCGGTGTCTAATACTTCCCACTTTCCCTCGCCTCTCTCTTTTCCATGAACTCTCTCTTGTCCTTCTTTTCCCTCGCCTCTCTCCTTTCCCTGTAATTCGTCAACTCTGTTATCCCTCTTTTCCCTCGCCAGTCTCTTTCCCCTGGTTTCTCTCGCCTCTCTCTGTTCCCTGGCTTTCCTCTTTTCTATGAAATCTCTCTTTTCCCTATTTCCAATCAACCCTCTCTTTTCCCTCTTCCCCCCTCGCCAGTCTCTTTCCCCTGGTTTATCTCGCCTCTCTCTTTCCCTCGCCAGTGTCTGTTACCTGTCGTCCCTCGGTGTCCAATTCTTCCCACTTTCACCCGACTCCCTCTTTCCCCTCTCATTCCTCAATAATCTGTTGTCCCTCGTTACCCTCCCCTCTCTCTTTTACCTCTCTTCCCTCTAGGTCTAATTTTTCCACTTTCACTCGCCTCTCTCTTTTCCCTGCTATTCGTCAACTCTGTTATCCCTCTTTTCCCTCGCCAGTCTCTTTCCCCTGGTTTCTCTCGCCTCTCTCTGTTCCCTGGCTTTCCTCTTTTCTATGAAATCTCTCTTTTCCCTATTTCCAGTCAGCCCTCTCTTTTCCCTCTTTCCCCTCGCCAGTCTCTTTCCCCTGGTTTATCTCGCCTCTCTCTTTCCCTCGCCAGTCTCTGTTACCTCTCTTCCCTCGGTGTCTAATTCTTCCCACTTACACTCGCCTCCTTCTTTTCCATTAACTCTCTCTTGTCCTTGTTTTCCCTCGCCTGTCTCTTTCCCTCTGCTTTCCCTCCATAGTCTCTTTCCCCTGCTTTGCCTCAACCCTCTCTTTTCCCTCTTTCCCCTCGACAGGCACTTTTCCCCCCTTTCCCTCGCCAGTCTCTGTTATCTCTCTTCCCTCGGTGTCTAATACTTCCCACTTTCCCTCGCCTCTCTCTTTTCCCTGTTATTCCTCAACTCTGTTATCCTTCTTTTCCCTCGCCAGTCTCTTTCCCCTGGTTTATCTCGCCTCTCTCTTTCCCTCGCCAGTCTCTTTTACGTCTCTTCCCTTGGTGTCTAAGTCTTCCCACTTGCACTCGCCTCCCTCTTTTCCATTAACTCTCTCTTGTCCTTGTTTTCCCTCGCCTGTCTCTTTCCCTCTTATTTCTCTCGTCAGTCTCTTTCCCCTGCTTTCCCTCAACCCTCTCTTTTCCCTCTTTCCCCTCGACAGGCACTTTTCCCCCCTTTCCCTCGCCAGTCTCTGTTATCTCTCTTCCCTCGGTGTCTATTACTTCCCACTTTCCCTCGCCTCCCTCTTTTCCATTAACTCTCTTGTCCTTGTTTTTTCTCAACTCTCTCTTTTCCAAGTTTTCCCTCGACTGTCACTTTTCCCCCGTTTCCCTCGCCAGTCTCTGTTACCTCTCTTCCCTCGGTGTCTAATTCTTCCCACTTTCACTCACCTCCTTCTTTTCCATTAACTCTCTTGTCCTTGTTTTCCCTCGCCTCTTTTCCCCTGCTTTGCCATGACTCTCTCTTTTCCAACTTTTCCCTCGCCAGTCACCTTTCCTTCCTTTTCCTCGCCAGTCTCTGTTACCTCTCTTCCCTCGGTGTCCAATTCTTCCCACTTTCACCCGACTCCCTCTTTCCCCTCTCATTCCTCAATTCTCTGTTGTCCCTCGTTGCCCTCCCCTCTCTCTTTTACCTCTCTTCCCTCTAGGTCTAATTTTTCCACTTTCCCTCGCCTCTCTCTTTTCCCTGTTATTCGTCAACTCTGTTATCCCTCTTTTCCCTCGCCAGTCTCTTTCCCCTGGTTTCTCTCGCCTCTCTCTGTTCCCTGGCTTTCCTCTTTTCTATGAAATCTCTCTTTTCCCTATTTCCAGTCAGCCCTCTCTTTTCCCTCTTTCCCCTCGCCAGTCACTTTTCCTTCCTTTCCCTCGCCAGTCTCTTTTAACCTCTATTCCCTCCGTGTCTAATTCCTCACACTTACACTCCACTCCCTCTTTTCCATGAACTCTCTCGTTCCCCTATTTCCAGTCAACTCTCTCTCTTCCCTCTTCCCCCCTCGCCAGTCTCTTTCCCCTGGTTTATCTCGCCTCTCTCTTTCCCTCGCCAGTATCTGTTACCTCTCTTCCCTCGGTGTCTAATTCTTCCCACTTTCACTCGCCTCCCTCTTTTCCATTAACTCTCTCTTGTCCTTGTTTTCCCTCGCCTCTCTCTTTTCCCTGTTATTCGTCAACTCTGTTATCCCTCTTTTTTCTCGCCAGTCTCTTTCCCTGGTTTATCTCGCCTCTCTCTTTCCCTCGCCAGTCACTTTTATGTCTCTTCCCTTGGTGTCTAATTCTTCCCACTTGCACTCGCCTCCCTCTTTTCCATTAACTCTCTCTTGTCCTTGTTTTCCCTCGCCTGTCTCTTTCCCTCTGCTTTCCCTCCATAGTCTCTTTCCCCTGCTTTCCCTGAACCCTCTCTTTTCCCTCTTTCCCCTCGACAGGCACTTTTCCCCCCTTTCCCTCGCCAGTCTCTGTTATCTCTCTTCCCTCGGTGTCTAATACTTCCCACTTGCACTCGCCTCCCTCTTTTCCATTAACTCTCTTGTCCTTGTTTTTTCTCAACTCTCTATTTTCCAAGTTTTCCCTCGACTGTCACTTTTCCCCCGTTTCCCTCGCCAGTCTCTGTTATCTCTCTTCCCTCGGTGTCTAATACTTCCCACTTTCCCTCGCCTCTCTCTTTTCCATGAACTCTCTCTTGTCCTTCTTTTCCCTCGCCTCTCTCCTTTCCCTGTAATTCGTCAACTCTGTTATCCCTCTTTTCCCTCGCCAGTCTCTTTCCCCTGGTTTCTCTCGCCTCTCTCTGTTCCCTGGCTTTCCTCTTTTCTATGAAATCTCTCTTTTCCCTGTCTCCAGTCAACCCTCTCTTTTCCCTCTTCCCCCCTCGCCAGTCTATTTCCCCTGGTTTATCTCGCCTCTCTCTTTCCCTCGCCAGTCTCTGTTATCTCTCTTCCCTCGGTGTCTAATACTTCCCACTTTCCCTCGCCTCTGTCTTTTCCCTGTTATTCGTCAACTCTGTTATCCCTCTTCCCCCCTCGCCAGTCTCTTTCCCCTGGTTTATCTCGCCTCTCTCTTTCCCTCGCCAGTCTCTTTTATGTCTCTTCCCTTGGTGTCTAATTCTTCCCACTTGCACTCGCCTCCCTCTTTTCCATTAACTCTCTCTTGTCCTTGTTTTCCCTCGCCTGTCTCTTTCCCTCTGCTTTCCCTCCATAGTCTCTTTCCCCTGCTTTCCCTCAACCCTCTTTTCCCTCTTTCCCCTCGACAGTCACTTTTCCCCCCTTTCCCTCGCCAGTCTCTGTTACCTCTCTTCCGTCGGTGTCTAATACTTCCCACTTTCCCTCGCCTCTCTCTTTTCCATGAACTCTCTCTTGTCCTTCTTTTCCCTCGCCTCTCTCCTTTCCCTGTAATTCGTCAACTCTGTTATCCCTCTTTTCCCTCGCCAGTCTCTTTCCCCTGGTTTCTCTCGCCTCTCTCTGTTCCCTGGCTTTCCTCTTTTCTATGAAATCTCTCTTTTCCCTATTTCCAATCAACCCTCTCTTTTCCCTCTTCCCCCCTCGCCAGTCTCTTTCCCCTGGTTTATCTCGCCTCTCTCTTTCCCTCGCCAGTGTCTGTTACCTGTCGTCCCTCGGTGTCCAATTCTTCCCACTTTCACCCGACTCCCTCTTTCCCCTCTCATTCCTCAATAATCTGTTGTCCCTCGTTACCCTCCCCTCTCTCTTTTACCTCTCTTCCCTCTAGGTCTAATTTTTCCACTTTCACTCGCCTCTCTCTTTTCCCTGCTATTCGTCAACTCTGTTATCCCTCTTTTCCCTCGCCAGTATCTTTCCCCTGGTTTCTCTCGCCTCTCTCTGTTCCCTGGCTTTCCTCTTTTCTATGAAATCTCTCTTTTCCCTATTTCCAGTCAGCCCTCTCTTTTCCCTCTTTCCCCTCGCCAGTCTCTTTCCCCTGGTTTATCTCGCCTCTCTCTTTCCCTCGCCAGTCTCTGTTACCTCTCTTCCCTCGGTGTCTAATTCTTCCCACTTACACTCGCCTCCTTCTTTTCCATTAACTCTCTCTTGTCCTTGTTTTCCCTCGCCTGTCTCTTTCCCTCTGCTTTCCCTCCATAGTCTCTTTCCCCTGCTTTGCCTCAACCCTCTCTTTTCCCTCTTTCCCCTCGACAGGCACTTTTCCCCCCTTTCCCTCGCCAGTCTCTGTTATCTCTCTTCCCTCGGTGTCTAATACTTCCCACTTTCCCTCGCCTCTCTCTTTTCCCTGTTATTCCTCAACTCTGTTATCCTTCTTTTCCCTCGCCAGTCTCTTTCCCCTGGTTTATCTCGCCTCTCTCTTTCCCTCGCCAGTCTCTTTTACGTCTCTTCCCTTGGTGTCTAAGTCTTCCCACTTGCACTCGCCTCCCTCTTTTCCATTAACTCTCTCTTGTCCTTGTTTTCCCTCGCCTGTCTCTTTCCCTCTTATTTCTCTCGTCAGTCTCTTTCCCCTGCTTTCCCTCAACCCTCTCTTTTCCCTCTTTCCCCTCGACAGGCACTTTTCCCCCCTTTCCCTCGCCAGTCTCTGTTATCTCTCTTCCCTCGGTGTCTATTACTTCCCACTTTCCCTCGCCTCCCTCTTTTCCATTAACTCTCTTGTCCTTGTTTTTTCTCAACTCTCTCTTTTCCAAGTTTTCCCTCGACTGTCACTTTTCCCCCGTTTCCCTCGCCAGTCTCTGTTACCTCTCTTCCCTCGGTGTCTAATTCTTCCCACTTTCACTCACCTCCTTCTTTTCCATTAACTCTCTTGTCCTTGTTTTCCCTCGCCTCTTTTCCCCTGCTTTGCCATGACTCTCTCTTTTCCAACTTTTCCCTCGCCAGTCACCTTTCCTTCCTTTTCCTCGCCAGTCTCTGTTACCTCTCTTCCCTCGGTGTCCAATTCTTCCCACTTTCACCCGACTCCCTCTTTCCCCTCTCATTCCTCAATTCTCTGTTGTCCCTCGTTGCCCTCCCCTCTCTCTTTTACCTCTCTTCCCTCTAGGTCTAATTTTTCCACTTTCCCTCGCCTCTCTCTTTTCCCTGTTATTCGTCAACTCTGTTATCCCTCTTTTCCCTCGCCAGTCTCTTTCCCCTGGTTTCTCTCGCCTCTCTCTGTTCCCTGGCTTTCCTCTTTTCTATGAAATCTCTCTTTTCCCTATTTCCAGTCAGCCCTCTCTTTTCCCTCTTTCCCCTCGCCAGTCACTTTTCCTTCCTTTCCCTCGCCAGTCTCTTTTAACCTCTATTCCCTCCGTGTCTAATTCCTCACACTTACACTCCACTCCCTCTTTTCCATGAACTCTCTCGTTCCCCTATTTCCAGTCAACTCTCTCTCTTCCCTCTTCCCCCCTCGCCAGTCTCTTTCCCCTGGTTTCTCTCGCCTCTCTCTTTCCCTCGCCAGTATCTGTTACCTCTCTTCCCTCGGTGTCTAATTCTTCCCACTTTCACTCGCCTCCCTCTTTTCCATTAACTCTCTCTTGTCCTTGTTTTCCCTCGCCTCTCTCTTTTCCCTGTTATTCGTCAACTCTGTTATCCCTCTTTTTTCTCGCCAGTCTCTTTCCCTGGTTTATCTCGCCTCTCTCTTTCCCTCGCCAGTCACTTTTATGTCTCTTCCCTTGGTGTCTAATTCTTCCCACTTGCACTCGCCTCCCTCTTTTCCATTAACTCTCTCTTGTCCTTGTTTTCCCTCGCCTGTCTCTTTCCCTCTGCTTTCCCTCCATAGTCTCTTTCCCCTGCTTTCCCTGAACCCTCTCTTTTCCCTCTTTCCCCTCGACAGGCACTTTTCCCCCCTTTCCCTCGCCAGTCTCTGTTATCTCTCTTCCCTCGGTGTCTATTACTTCCCACTTTCCCTCGCCTCTCTCTTTTCCCTGTTATTCCTCAACTCTGTTATCCCTCTTTTCCCTCGCCAGTCTCTTTCCCCTGGTTTATCTCGCCTCTCTCTTTCCCTCGCCAGTCTCTTTTACGTCTCTTCCCTTGGTGTCTAAGTCTTCCCACTTGCACTCGCCTCCCTCTTTTCCATTAACTCTCTCTTGTCCTTGTTTTCCCTCGCCTGTCTCTTTCCCTCTTATTTCTCTCGTCAGTCTCTTTCCCCTGCTTTCCCTCAACCCTCTCTTTTCCCTCTTTCCCCTCGACAGGCACTTTTCCCCCCTTTCCCTCGCCAGTCTCTGTTATCTCTCTTCCCTCGGTGTCTATTACTTCCCACTTTCCCTCGCCTCCCTCTTTTCCATTAACTCTCTTGTCCTTGTTTTTTCTCAACTCTCTCTTTTCCAAGTTTTCCCTCGACTGTCACTTTTCCCCCGTTTCCCTCGCCAGTCTCTGTTATCTCTCTTCCCTCGGTGTCTAATACTTCCCACTTTCCCTCGCCCCTCTCTTTTCCCTGTTATTCGTCAACTCTGTTATCCCCCTTTTCCCTCGCCAGTCTCTTTCCCCTGGTTTCTCTCGCCTCTCTCTGTTCCCTGGCTTTCCTCTTTTCTATGAAATCTCTCTTTTCCCTATTTCCAGTCAGCCCTCTCTTTTCCCTCTTCCCCCCTCGCCAGTCTCTTTCCCCTGGTTTATCTCGCCTCTCTCTTTCCCTCGCCAGTCTCTGTTACCTCTCTTCCCTCTAGGTCTAATTTTTCCACTTTCCCTCGCCTCTCTCTTTTCCCTGTTATTCGTCAACTCTGTTATCCCTCTTTTCCCTCGCCAGTCTCTTTCCCCTGGTTTATCTCGCCTCTCTCTGTTCCCTGGCTTTCCTCTTTTCTATGAAATCTCTCTTTTCCCTATTTCCAGTCAGCCCTCTCTTTTCCCTCTTCCCCCCTCGCCAGTCTCTTTCCCCTGGTTTATCTCGCCTCTCTCTTTCCCTCGCCAGTGTCTGTTACCTCTCTTCCCTCGGTGTCTAATTCTTCCCACTTTCACCCGACTCCCTCTTTCCCCTCTCATTCCTCAATTCTCTGTTGTCCCTCCCCTCTCTCTTTTACCTCTCTTCCCTCTAGGTCTAATTTTTCCACTTTCCCTCGCCTCTCTTTTCCCTGTTATTCGTCAACTCTGTTATCCCTCTTTTCCCTCGCCAATCTCTTTCCCCTGGTTTATCTCGCCTCTCTCTTTCCCTCGCCAGTCTCTTTTACGTCTCTTCCCTTGGTGTCTAATTCTTCCCACTTGCACTCGCCTCCCTCTTTTCCATTAACTCTCTCTTGTCCTTGTTTTCCCTCGCCTGTCTCTTTCCCTCTGCTTTCCCTCCATAGTCTCTTTCCCCTGCTTTCCCTCAACCCTCTTTTTCCCTCTTTCCCCTCGACAGTCACTTTTCCCCCGTTTCCCTCGCCAGTCTCTGTTATCTCTCTTCCGTCGGTGTCTAATACTTCCCACTTTCCCTCGCCCCTCTCTTTTCCCTGTTATTCGTCAACTCTGTTATCCCTCTTTTCCCTCGCCAGTCTCTTTCCCCTGGTTTCTCTCGCCTCTCTCTGTTCCCTGGCTTTCCTCTTTTCTATGAAATCTCTCTTTTCCCTATTTCCAGTCAGCCCTCTCTTTTCCCTCTTTCCCCTCGCCAGTCACTTTTCCTTCCTTTCCCTCGCCAGTCTCTTTTAACCTCTATTCCCTCCGTGTCTAATTCCTCCCACTTACACTCCACTCCCTCTTTTCCATGAACTCTCTCGTTCCCCTATTTCCAGTCAACTCTCTCTCTTCCCTCTTCCCCCCTCGCCAGTCTCTTTCCCCTGGTTTATCTCGCCTCTCTCTTTCCCTCGCCAGTATCTGTTACCTCTCTTCCCTCGGTGTCTAATTCTTCCCACTTTCACTCGCCTCCCTCTTTTCCATTAACTCTCTCTTGTCCTTGTTTTCCCTCGCCTCTCTCTTTTCCCTGTTATTCGTCAACTCTGTTATCCCTCTTTTTTCTCGCCAGTCTCTTTCCCTGGTTTCTCTCGCCTCTGTTCCCTGGCTTTCCTCTTCTCTATGAAATCTCTCTTTTCCCTGTCTCCAGTCAACCCTCTCTTTTCCCTCTTCCCCCCTCGCCACTCTATTTCCCCTGGTTTATCTCGCCTCTCTCTTTCCCTCGCCAGTCTCTGTTATCTCTCTTCCCTCGGTGTCTAATACTTCCCACTTTCCCTCGCCTCTGTCTTTTCCCTGTTATTCGTCAACTCTGTTATCCCTCTTCGCCCCCTCGCCAGTCTCTTTCCCCTGGTTTATCTCGCCTCTCTCTTTCCCTCGCCAGTCTCTGTTACCTCTCTTCCCTCGGTGTCTAATTCTTCCCACTTTCAGTCACCTCCTTCTTTTCCATTAACTCTCTTGTCCTTGTTTTCCCTCGCCTCTTTTCCCCTGCTTTGCCATGACTCTCTCTTTTCCAACTTTTCCCTCGCCAGTCACCTTTCCTTCCTTTTCCTCGCCAGTCTCTGTTACCTCTCTTCCCTCGGTGTCCAATTCTTCCCACTTTCACCCGACTCCCTCTTTCCCCTCTCATTCCTCAATTCTCTGTTGTCCCTCCTTGCCCTCCCCTCTCTCTTTTACCTCTCTTCCCTCTAGGTCTAATTTTTCCACTTTCCCTCGCCTCTCTCTTTTCCCTGTTATTCGTCAACTCTGTTATCCCTCTTTTCCCTCGCCAGTCTCTTTCCCCTGGTTTCTCTCGCCTCTCTCTTTCCCTCGCCAGTATCTGTTACCTCTCTTCCCTCGGTGTCTAATTCTTCCCACTTTCACTCGCCTCCCTCTTTTCCATTAACTCTCTCTTGTCCTTGTTTTCCCTCGCCTCTCTCTTTTCCCTGTTATTCGTCAACTCTGTTATCCCTCTTTTTTCTCGCCAGTCTCTTTCCCTGGTTTCTCTCGCCTCTGTTCCCTGGCTTTCCTCTTCTGTATGAAATCTCTCTTTTCCCTGTCTCCAGTCAACCCTCTCTTTTCCCTCTTCCCCCCTCGCCACTCTATTTCCCCTGGTTTATCTCGCCTCTCTCTTTCCCTCGCCAGTCTCTGTTATCTCTCTTCCCTCGGTGTCTAATACTTCCCACTTTCCCTCGCCTCTGTCTTTTCCCTGTTATTCGTCAACTCTGTTATCCCTCTTCGCCCCCTCGCCAGTCTCTTTCTCCTGGTTTATCTCGCCTCTCTCTTTCCCTCGCCAGTCTCTGTTACCTCTCTTCCCTCGGTGTCTAATTCTTCCCACTTTCAGTCACCTCCTTCTTTTCCATTAACTCTCTTGTCCTTGTTTTCCCTCGCCTCTTTTCCCCTGCTTTGCCATGACTCTCTCTTTTCCAACTTTTCCCTCGCCAGTCACCTTTCCTTCCTTTTCCTCGCCAGTCTCTGTTACCTCTCTTCCCTCGGTGTCCAATTCTTCCCACTTTCACCCGACTCCCTCTTTCCCCTCTCATTCCTCAATTCTCTGTTGTCCCTCGTTGCCCTCCCCTCTCTCTTTTACCTCTCTTCCCTCTAGGTCTAATTTTTCCACTTTCCCTCGCCTCTCTCTTTTCCCTGTTATTCGTCAACTCTGTTATCCCTCTTTTCCCTCGCCAGTCTCTTTCCCCTGGTTTCTCTCGCCTCTCTCTTTCCCTCGCCAGTATCTGTTACCTCTCTTCCCTCGGTGTCTAATTCTTCCCACTTTCACTCGCCTCCCTCTTTTCCATTAACTCTCTCTTGTCCTTGTTTTCCCTCGCCTCTCTCTTTTCCCTGTTATTCGTCAACTCTGTTATCCCTCTTTTTTCTCGCCAGTCTCTTTCCCTGGTTTATCTCGCCTCTCTCTTTCCCTCGCCAGTCACTTTTATGTCTCTTCCCTTGGTGTCTAATTCTTCCCACTTGCACTCGCCTCCCTCTTTTCCATTAACTCTCTCTTGTCCTTGTTTTCCCTCGCCTGTCTCTTTCCCTCTGCTTTCCCTCCATAGTCTCTTTCCCCTGCTTTGCCTCAACCCTCTCTTTTCCCTCTTTCCCCTCGACAGGCACTTTTCCCCCCTTTCCCTCGCCAGTCTCTGTTATCTCTCTTCCCTCGGTGTCTAATACTTCCCACTTTCCCTCGCCTCCCTCTTTTCCATTAACTCTCTTGTCCTTGTTTTTTCTCAACTCTCTCTTTTCCAAGTTTTCCCTCGACTGTCACTTTTCCCCCGTTTCCCTCGCCAGTCTCTGTTATCTCTCTTCCCTCGGTGTCTAATACTTCCCACTTTCCCTCGCCTCTCTCTTTTCCATGAACTCTCTCTTGTCCTTCTTTTCCCTTGCCTCTCTCCTTTCCCTGTAATTCGTCAACTCTGTTATCCCTCTTTTCCCTCGCCAGTCTCTTTCCCCTGGTTTCTCTCGCCTCTCTCTGTTCCCTGGCTTTCCTCTTTTCTATGAAATCTCTCTTTTCCCTATTTCCAATCAACCCTCTCTTTTCCCTCTTCCCCCCTCGCCAGTCTCTTTCCCCTGTTTTATCTCGCCTCTCTCTTTCCCTCGCCAGTCTCTGTTACCTCTATTCCCTCGGTGTCTAATTCTTCCCACTTTCAGTCACCTCCTTCTTTTCCATTAACTCTCTCTTGTCCTTGTTTTCCCTCGCCTGTCTCTTTTCTCCTGCTTTGCCATGACTCTCTCTTTTCCAAATTTTCCCTTGCCAGTGTCTGTTACCTCTCTTCCCTCGGTGTCTAATTCTTCCCACTTTCACCCGACTCCCTCTTTCCCCTCTCATTCCTCAATTCTCTGTTGTCCCTCCCCTCTCTCTTTTACCTCTCTTCCCTCTAGGTCTAATTTTTCCAGTTTCACTCGCCTCTCTCTTTTCCCTGTTATTCGTCAACTCTGTTATCCCTCTTTTCCCTCGCCAGTCTCTTTCCCCTGGTTTCTCTCGCCTCTCTCTGTTCCCTGGCTTTCCTCTTTTCTATGAAATCTCTCTTTTCCCTATTTCCAGTCAGCCCTCTCTTTTCCCTCTTTCCCCTCGCCAGTCTCTTTCCCCTGCTTTATCTCGCCTCTCTCTTTCCCTCGCCAGTCTCTGTTACCTCTCTTCCCTCGGTGTCTAATTCTTCCCACTTACACTCGCCTCCTTCTTTTCCATTAACTCTCTCTTGTCCTTGTTTTCCCTCGCCTGTCTCTTTCCCTCTGCTTTCCCTCCATAGTCTCTTTCCCCTGCTTTCCCTCAACCCTCTCTTTTCCCTCTTTCCCCTCGACAGGCACTTTTCCCCCCTTTCGCTCGCCAGTCTCTGTTATCTCTCTTCCCTCGGTGTCTAATACTTCCCAGTTTCCCTCGCCTCTGTCTTTTCCCTGTTATTCGTCAACTCTGTTATCCCTCTTCCCCCCTCGCCAGTCTCTTTCCCCTGGTTTATCTCGCCTCTCTCTTTCCCTCGCCAGTCTTTTACGTCTCTTCCCTTGGTGTCTAATTCTTCCCACTTGCACTCGCCTCCCTCTTTTCCATTAACTCTCTCTTGTCCTTGTTTTCCCTCGCCTGTCTCTTTCCCTCTGCTTTCCCTCCATAGTCTCTTTCCCCTGCTTTCCCTCAACCCTCTCTTTTCCCTCTTTCCCCTCGACTGTCACTTTTCCCCCGTTTCCCTCGCCAGTCTCTGTTATCTCTCTTCTGTCGGTGTCTAATACTTCCCACTTTCCTTCGCCCCTCTCTTTTCCCTGTTATTCGTCAACTCTGTTATCCCTCTTTTCCCTCGCCAGTCTATTTCCCCTGGTTTCTCTCGCCTCTCTCTGTTCCCTGGCTTTCCTCTTTTCTATGAAATCTCTCTTTTCCCTGTCTCCAGTCAACCCTCTCTTTTCCCTCTTCCCCCCTCGCCAGTCTATTTCCCCTGGTTTATCTCGCCTCTCTCTTTCCCTCGCCAGTCTCTGTTATCTCTCTTCCCTCGGTGTCTAATACTTCCCACTTTCCCTCGCCTCTGTCTTTTCCCTGTTATTCGTCAACTCTGTTATCCCTCTTCCCCCCTCGCCAGTCTCTTTCCCCTGGTTTATCTCGCCTCTCTCTTTCCCTCGCCAGTCACTTTTATGTCTCTTCCCTTGGTGTCTAATTTTTCCCACTTGCACTCGCCTCCCTCTTTTCCATTAACTCTCTCTTGTCCTTGTTTTCCCTCGCCTGTCTCTTTCCCTCTGCTTTCCCTCCATAGTCTCTTTCCCCTGCTTTCCCTCAACCCTCTCTTTTCCCTCTTTCCCCTCGACAGGCACTTTTCCCCCCTTTCCCTCGCCAGTCTCTGTTATCTCTCTTCCCTCGGTGTCTAATACTTCCCACTTTCCCTCGCCCCTCTCTTTTCCATGAACTCTCTCTTGTCCTTCTTTTCCCTCGCCTCTCTCCTTTCCCTGTAATTCGTCAACTCTGTTATCCCTCTTTTCCCTCGCCAGTCTCTTTCCCCTGGTTTCTCTCGCCTCTCTCTGTTCCCTGGCTTTCCTCTTTTCTATGAAATCTCTCTTTTCCCTATTTCCAATCAACCCTCTCTTTTCCCTCTTCCCCCCTCGCCAGTCTCTTTCCCCTGGTTTATCTCGCCTCTCTCTTTCCCTCGCCAGTCTCTGTTACCTCTCTTCCCTCGGTGTCTAATTCTTCCCACTTTCACCCGACTCCCTCTTTCCCCTCTCATTCCTCAATTCTCTGTTGTCCCTCCCCTCTCTCTTTTACGTCTCTTCCCTCTAGGTCTAATTTTTCCACTTTCCCTCGCCTCTCTCTTTTCCCTGTTATTCGTCAACTCTGTTAGCCCTCTTTTCCCTCGCCAGTCTCTTTCCCCTGGTTTCTCTCGCCTCTCTCTGTTCCCTGGCTTTCCTCTTTTCTATGAAATCTCTCTTTTCCCTATTTCCAGTCAGCCCTCTCTTTTCCCTCTTCCCCCCTCGCCAGTCTCTTTCCCCTGGTTTATCTCGCCTCTCTCTTTCCCTCGCCAGTCTCTGTTACCTCTCTTCCCTCTAGGTCTAATTTTTCCACTTTCCCTCGCCTCTCTCTTTTCCCTGTTATTCGTCAACTCTGTTATCCCTCTTTTCCCTCGCCAGTCTCTTTCCCCTGGTTTATCTCGCCTCTCTCTGTTCCCTGGCTTTCCTCTTTTCTATGAAATCTCTCTTTTCCCTATTTCCAGTCAGCCCTCTCTTTTCCCTCTTCCCCCCTCGCCAGTCTCTTTCCCCTGGTTTATCTCGCCTCTCTCTTTCCCTCGCCAGTGTCTGTTACCTCTCTTCCCTCGGTGTCTAATTCTTCCCACTTTCACCCGACTCCCTCTTTCCCCTCTCATTCCTCAATTCTCTGTTGTCCCTCCCCTCTCTCTTTTACCTCTCTTCCCTCTAGGTCTAATTTTTCCACTTTCCCTCGCCTCTCTTTTCCCTGTTATTCGTCAACTCTGTTATCCCTCTTTTCCCTCGCCAATCTCTTTCCCCTGGTTTATCTCGCCTCTCTCTTTCCCTCGCCAGTCTCTTTTACGTCTCTTCCCTTGGTGTCTAATTCTTCCCACTTGCACTCGCCTCCCTCTTTTCCATTAACTCTCTCTTGTCCTTGTTTTCCCTCGCCTGTCTCTTTCCCTCTGCTTTCCCTCCATAGTCTCTTTCCCCTGCTTTCCCTCAACCCTCTTTTTCCCTCTTTCCCCTCGACAGTCACTTTTCCCCCGTTTCCCTCGCCAGTCTCTGTTATCTCTCTTCCGTCGGTGTCTAATACTTCCCACTTTCCCTCGCCCCTCTCTTTTCCCTGTTATTCGTCAACTCTGTTATCCCTCTTTTCCCTCGCCAGTCTCTTTCCCCTGATTTCTCTCGCCTCTCTCTGTTCCCTGGCTTTCCTCTTTTCTATGAAATCTCTCTTTTCCCTATTTCCAGTCAGCCCTCTCTTTTCCCTCTTTCCCCTCGCCAGTCACTTTTCCTTCCTTTCCCTCGCCAGTCTCTTTTAACCTCTATTCCCTCCGTGTCTAATTCCTCCCACTTACACTCCACTCCCTCTTTTCCATGAACTCTCTCGTTCCCCTATTTCCAGTCAACTCTCTCTCTTCCCTCTTCCCCCCTCGCCAGTCTCTTTCCCCTGGTTTATCTCGCCTCTCTCTTTCCCTCGCCAGTATCTGTTACCTCTCTTCCCTCGGTGTCTAATTCTTCCCACTTTCACTCGCCTCCCTCTTTTCCATTAACTCTCTCTTGTCCTTGTTTTCCCTCGCCTCTCTCTTTTCCCTGTTATTCGTCAACTCTGTTATCCCTCTTTTTTCTCGCCAGTCTCTTTCCCTGGTTTCTCTCGCCTCTGTTCCCTGGCTTTCCTCTTCTCTATGAAATCTCTCTTTTCCCTGTCTCCAGTCAACCCTCTCTTTTCCCTCTTCCCCCCTCGCCACTCTATTTCCCCTGGTTTATCTCGCCTCTCTCTTTCCCTCGCCAGTCTCTGTTATCTCTCTTCCCTCGGTGTCTAATACTTCCCACTTTCCCTCGCCTCTGTCTTTTCCCTGTTATTCGTCAACTCTGTTATCCCTCTTCGCCCCCTCGCCAGTCTCTTTCCCCTGGTTTATCTCGCCTCTCTCTTTCCCTCGCCAGTCTCTGTTACCTCTCTTCCCTCGGTGTCTAATTCTTCCCACTTTCAGTCACCTCCTTCTTTTCCATTAACTCTCTTGTCCTTGTTTTCCCTCGCCTCTTTTCCCCTGCTTTGCCATGACTCTCTCTTTTCCAACTTTTCCCTCGCCAGTCACCTTTCCTTCCTTTTCCTCGCCAGTCTCTGTTACCTCTCTTCCCTCGGTTTCCAATTCTTCCCACTTTCACCCGACTCCCTCTTTCCCCTCTCATTCCTCAATTCTCTGTTGTCCCTCGTTGCCCTCCCCTCTCTCTTTTACCTCTCTTCCCTCTAGGTCTAATTTTTCCACTTTCCCTCGCCTCTCTCTTTTCCCTGTTATTCGTCAACTCTGTTATCCCTCTTTTCCCTCGCCAGTCTCTTTCCCCTGGTTTCTCTCGCCTCTCTCTTTCCCTCGCCAGTATCTGTTACCTCTCTTCCCTCGGTGTCTAATTCTTCCCACTTTCACTCGCCTCCCTCTTTTCCATTAACTCTCTCTTGTCCTTGTTTTCCCTCGCCTCTCTCTTTTCCCTGTTATTCGTCAACTCTGTTATCCCTCTTTTTTCTCGCCAGTCTCTTTCCCTGGTTTCTCTCGCCTCTGTTCCCTGGCTTTCCTCTTCTCTATGAAATCTCTCTTTTCCCTCTCTCCAGTCAACCCTCTCTTTTCCCTCTTCCCCCCTCGCCAGTCTATTTCCCCTGGTTTATCTCGCCTCTCTCTTTCCCTCGCCAGTCTCTGTTATCTCTCTTCCCTCGGTGTCTAATACTTCCCACTTTCCCTCGCCTCTGTCTTTTCCCTGTTATTCGTCAACTCTGTTATCCCTCTTCCCCCCTCGCCAGTCTCTTTCCCCTGGTTTATCTCGCCTCTCTCTTTCCCTCGCCAGTCACTTTTATGTCTCTTCCCTTGGTGTCTAATTTTTCCCACTTGCACTCGCCTCCCTCTTTTCCATTAACTCTCTCTTGTCCTTGTTTTCCCTCGCCTGTCTCTTTCCCTCTGCTTTCCCTCCATAGTCTCTTTCCCCTGCTTTCCCTCAACCCTCTCTTTTCCCTCTTTCCCCTCGATAGGCACTTTTCCCCCCTTTCCCTCGCCAGTCTCTGTTATCTCTCTTCCCTCGGTGTCTAATACTTCCCACTTTCCCTCGCCCCTCTCTTTTCCATGAACTCTCTCTTGTCCTTCTTTTCCCTCGCCTCTCTCCTTTCCCTGTAATTCGTCAACTCTGTTATCCCTCTTTTCCCTCGCCAGTCTCTTTCCCCTGGTTTCTCTCGCCTCTCTCTGTTCCCTGGCTTTCCTCTTTTCTATGAAATCTCTCTTTTCCCTGTTTCCAATCAACCCTCTCTTTTCCCTCTTCCCCCCTCGCCAGTCTCTTTCCCCTGGTTTATCTCGCCTCTCTCTTTCCCTCGCCAGTCTCTGTTACCTCTCTTCCCTCGGTGTCTAATTCTTCCCACTTTCACCCGACTCCCTCTTTCCCCTCTCATTCCTCAATTCTCTGTTGTCCCTCCCCTCTCTCTTTTACCTCTCTTCCCTCTAGGTCTAATTTTTCCACTTTCCCTCGCCTCTCTCTTTTCCCTGTTATTCGTCAACTCTGTTAGCCCTCTTTTCCCTCGCCAGTCTCTTTCCCCTGGTTTCTCTCGCCTCTCTCTGTTCCCTGGCTTTCCTCTTTTCTATGAAATCTCTCTTTTCCCTATTTCCAGTCAGCCCTCTCTTTTCCCTCTTCCCCCCTCGCCAGTCTCTTTCCCCTGGTTTATCTCGCCTCTCTCTTTCCCTCGCCAGTCTCTGTTACCTCTCTTCCCTCTAGGTCTAATTTTTCCACTTTCCCTCGCCTCTCTCTTTTCCCTGTTATTCGTCAACTCTGTTATCCCTCTTTTCCCTCGCCAGTCTCTTTCCCCTGGTTTATCTCGCCTCTCTCTGTTCCCTGGCTTTCCTCTTTTCTATGAAATCTCTCTTTTCCCTATTTCCAGTCAGCCCTCTCTTTTCCCTCTTCCCCCCTCGCCAGTCTCTTTCCCCTGGTTTATCTCGCCTCTCTCTTTCCCTCGCCAGTGTCTGTTACCTCTCTTCCCTCGGTGTCTAATTCTTCCCACTTTCACCCGACTCCCTCTTTCCCCTCTCATTCCTCAATTCTCTGTTGTCCCTCCCCTCTCTCTTTTACCTCTCTTCCCTCTAGGTCTAATTTTTCCACTTTCCCTCGCCTCTCTTTTCCCTGTTATTCGTCAACTCTGTTATCCCTCTTTTCCCTCGCCAATCTCTTTCCCCTGGTTTATCTCGCCTCTCTCTTTCCCTCGCCAGTCTCTTTTACGTCTCTTCCCTTGGTGTCTAATTCTTCCCACTTGCACTCGCCTCCCTCTTTTCCATTAACTCTCTCTTGTCCTTGTTTTCCCTCGCCTGTCTCTTTCCCTCTGCTTTCCCTCCATAGTCTCTTTCCCCTGCTTTCCCTCAACCCTCTTTTTCCCTCTTTCCCCTCGACAGTCACTTTTCCCCCGTTTCCCTCGCCAGTCTCTGTTATCTCTCTTCTGTCGGTGTCTAATACTTCCCACTTTCCCTCGCCCCTCTCTTTTCCCTGTTATTCGTCAACTCTGTTATCCCTCTTTTCCCTCGCCAGTCTCTTTCCCCTGGTTTCTCTCGCCTCTCTCTGTTCCCTGGCTTTCCTCTTTTCTATGAAATCTCTCTTTTCCCTATTTCCAGTCAGCCCTCTCTTTTCCCTCTTTCCCCTCGCCAGTCACTTTTCCTTCCTTTCCCTCGCCAGTCTCTTTTAACCTCTATTCCCTCCGTGTCTAATTCCTCCCACTTACACTCCACTCCCTCTTTTCCATGAACTCTCTCGTTCCCCTATTTCCAGTCAACTCTCTCTCTTCCCTCTTCCCCCCTCGCCAGTCTCTTTCCCCTGGTTTATCTCGCCTCTCTCTTTCCCTCGCCAGTATCTGTTACCTCTCTTCCCTCGGTGTCTAATTCTTCCCACTTTCACTCGCCTCCCTCTTTTCCATTAACTCTCTCTTGTCCTTGTTTTCCCTCGCCTCTCTCTTTTCCCTGTTATTCGCCAACTCTGTTATCCCTCTTTTTTCTCGCCAGTCTCTTTCCCTGGTTTCTCTCGCCTCTGTTCCCTGGCTTTCCTCTTCTCTATGAAATCTCTCTTTTCCCTGTCTCCAGTCAACCCTCTCTTTTCCCTCTTCCCCCCTCGCCACTCTATTTCCCCTGGTTTATCTCGCCTCTCTCTTTCCCTCGCCAGTCTCTGTTATCTCTCTTCCCTCGGTGTCTAATACTTCCCACTTTCCCTCGCCTCTGTCTTTTCCCTGTTATTCGTCAACTCTGTTATCCCTCTTCGCCCCCTCGCCAGTCTCTTTCTCCTGGTTTATCTCGCCTCTCTCTTTCCCTCGCCAGTCTCTGTTACCTCTCTTCCCTCGGTGTCTAATTCTTCCCACTTTCAGTCACCTCCTTCTTTTCCATTAACTCTCTTGTCCTTGTTTTCCCTCGCCTCTTTTCCCCTGCTTTGCCATGACTCTCTCTTTTCCAACTTTTCCCTCGCCAGTCACCTTTCCTTCCTTTTCCTCGCCAGTCTCTGTTACCTCTCTTCCCTCGGTGTCCAATTCTTCCCACTTTCACCCGACTCCCTCTTTCCCCTCTCATTCCTCAATTCTCTGTTGTCCCTCGTTGCCCTCCCCTCTCTCTTTTACCTCTCTTCCCTCTAGGTCTAATTTTTCCACTTTCCCTCGCCTCTCTCTTTTCCCTGTTATTCGTCAACTCTGTTATCCCTCTTTTCCCTCGCCAGTCTCTTTCCCCTGGTTTCTCTCGCCTCTCTCTTTCCCTCGCCAGTATCTGTTACCTCTCTTCCCTCGGTGTCTAATTCTTCCCACTTTCACTCGCCTCCCTCTTTTCCATTAACTCTCTCTTGTCCTTGTTTTCCCTCGCCTCTCTCTTTTCCCTGTTATTCGTAAAATCTGTTATCCCTCTTTTTTCTCGCCAGTCTCTTTCCCTGGTTTCTCTCGCCTCTGTTCCCTGGCTTTCCTCTTCTCTATGAAATCTCTCTTTTCCCTCTCTCCAGTCAACCCTCTCTTTTCCCTCTTCCCCCCTCGCCAGTCTATTTCCCCTGGTTTATCTCGCCTCTCTCTTTCCCTCGCCAGTCTCTGTTATCTCTCTTCCCTCGGTGTCTAATACTTCCCACTTTCCCTCGCCTCTGTCTTTTCCCTGTTATTCGTCAACTCTGTTATCCCTCTTCCCCCCTCGCCAGTCTCTTTCCCCTGGTTTATCTCGCCTCTCTCTTTCCCTCGCCAGTCTCTTTTATGTCTCTTCCCTTGGTGTCTAATTCTTCCCACTTGCACTCGCCTCCCTCTTTTCCATTAACTCTCTCTTGTCCTTGTTTTCCCTCGCCTGTCTCTTTCCCTCTGCTTTCCCTCCATAGTCTCTTTCCCCTGCTTTCCCTCAACCCTCTTTTCCCTCTTTCCCCTCGACAGTCACTTTTCCCCCCTTTCCCTCGCCAGTCTCTGTTACCTCTCTTCCGTCGGTGTCTAATACTTCCCACTTTCCCTCGCCTCTCTCTTTTCCATGAACTCTCTCTTGTCCTTCTTTTCCCTCGCCTCTCTCCTTTCCCTGTAATTCGTCAACTCTGTTATCCCTCTTTTCCCTCGCCAGTCTCTTTCCCCTGGTTTATCTCGCCTCTCTCTTTCCCTCGCCAGTCATTTTTATGTCTCTTCCCTTGGTGTCTAATTCTTCCCACTTGCACTCGCCTCCCTCTTTTCCATTAACTCTCTCTTGTCCTTGTTTTCCCTCGCCTGTCTCTTTCCCTCTGCTTTCCCTCCATAGTCTCTTTCCCCTGCTTTGCCTCAACCCTCTCTTTTCCCTCTTTCCCCTCGACAGGCACTTTTCCCCCCTTTCCCTCGCCAGTCTCTGTTATCTCTCTTCCCTCGGTGTCTAATACTTCCCACTTTCCCTCGCCTCTCTCTTTTCCCTGTTATTCCTCAACTCTGTTATCCCTCTTTTCCCTCGCCAGTCTCTTTCCCCTGGTTTATCTCGCCTCTCTCTTTCCCTCGCCAGTCTCTTTTACGTCTCTTCCCTTGGTGTCTAAGTCTTCCCACTTGCACTCGCCTCCCTCTTTTCCATTAACTCTCTCTTGTCCTTGTTTTCCCTCGCCTGTCTCTTTCCCTCTTATTTCTCTCGTCAGTCTCTTTCCCCTGCTTTCCCTCAACCCTCTCTTTTCCCTCTTTCCCCTCGACAGGCACTTTTCCCCCCTTTCCCTCGCCAGTCTCTGTTATCTCTCTTCCCTCGGTGTCTATTACTTCCCACTTTCCCTCGCCTCCCTCTTTTCCATTAACTCTCTTGTCCTTGTTTTTTCTCAACTCTCTCTTTTCCAAGTTTTCCCTCGACTGTCACTTTTCCCCCGTTTCCCTCGACAGTCTCTGTTACCTCTCTTCCCTCGGTGTCTAATTCTTCCCACTTTCCCTCGCCCCTCTCTTTTCCCTGTTATTCGTCAACTCTGTTATCCCCCTTTTCCCTCGCCAGTCTCTTTCCCCTGGTTTCTCTCGCCTCTCTCTGTTCCCTGGCTTTCCTCTTTTCTATGAAATCTCTCTTTTCCCCATTTCCAATCAACCCTCTCTTTTCCCTCTTCCCCCCTCGCCAGTCTCTTTCCCCTGGTTTATCTCGCCTCTCTCTTTCCCTCGCCAGTCTCTGTTACCTCTCTTCCCTCGGTGTCTAATTCTTCCCACTTTCACTCACCTCCTTCTTTTCCATTAACTCTCTTGTCCTTGTTTTCCCTCGCCTCTTTTCCCCTGCTTTGCCATGACTCTCTCTTTTCCAACTTTTCCCTCGCCAGTCACCTTTCCTTCCTTTTCCTCGCCAGTCTCTGTTACCTCTCTTCCCTCGGTGTCCAATTCTTCCCACTTTCACCCGACTCCCTCTTTCCCCTCTCATTCCTCAATTCTCTGTTGTCCCTCGTTGCCCTCCCCTCTCTCTTTTACCTCTCTTCCCTCTAGGTCTAATTTTTCCACTTTCCCTCGCCTCTCTCTTTTCCCTGTTATTCGTCAACTCTGTTATCCCTCTTTTCCCTCGCCAGTCTCTTTCCCCTGGTTTCTCTCGCCTCTCTCTGTTCCCTGGCTTTCCTCTTTTCTATGAAATCTCTCTTTTCCCTATTTCCAGTCAGCCCTCTCTTTTCCCTCTTTCCCCTCGCCAGTCACTTTTCCTTCCTTTCCCTCGCCAGTCTCTTTTAACCTCTATTCCCTCCGTGTCTAATTCCTCCCACTTACACTCCACTCCCTCTTTTCCATGAACTCTCTCGTTCCCCTATTTCCAGTCAACTCTCTCTCTTCCCTCTTCCCCCCTCGCCAGTCTCTTTCCCCTGGTTTCTCTCGCCTCTCTCTTTCCCTCGCCAGTATCTGTTACCTCTCTTCCCTCGGTGTCTAATTCTTCCCACTTTCACTCGCCTCCCTCTTTTCCATTAACTCTCTCTTGTCCTTGTTTTCCCTCGCCTCTCTCTTTTCCCTGTTATTCGTCAACTCTGTTATCCCTCTTTTTTCTCGCCAGTCTCTTTCCCTGGTTTATCTCGCCTCTCTCTTTCCCTCGCCAGTCACTTTTATGTCTCTTCCCTTGGTGTCTAATTCTTCCCACTTGCACTCGCCTCCCTCTTTTCCATTAACTCTCTCTTGTCCTTGTTTTCCCTCGCCTGTCTCTTTCCCTCTGCTTTCCCTCCATAGTCTCTTTCCCCTGCTTTGCCTCAACCCTCTCTTTTCCCTCTTTCCCCTCGACAGGCACTTTTCCCCCCTTTCCCTCGCCAGTCTCTGTTATCTCTCTTCCCTCGGTGTCTAATACTTCCCACTTTCCCTCGCCTCCCTCTTTTCCATTAACTCTCTTGTCCTTGTTTTTTCTCAACTCTCTCTTTTCCAAGTTTTCCCTCGACTGTCACTTTTCCCCCGTTTCCCTCGCCAGTCTCTGTTATCTCTCTTCCCTCGGTGTCTAATACTTCCCACTTTCCCTCGCCTCTCTCTTTTCCATGAACTCTCTCTTGTCCTTCTTTTCCCTCGCCTCTCTCCTTTCCCTGTAATTCGTCAACTCTGTTATCCCTCTTTTCCCTCGCCAGTCTCTTTCCCCTGGTTTCTCTCGCCTCTCTCTGTTCCCTGGCTTTCCTCTTTTCTATGAAATCTCTCTTTTCCCTATTTCCAATCAACCCTCTCTTTTCCCTCTTCCCCCCTCGCCAGTCTCTTTCCCCTGTTTTATCTCGCCTCTCTCTTTCCCTCGCCAGTCTCTGTTACCTCTCTTCCCTCGGTGTCTAATTCTTCCCACTTTCAGTCACCTCCTTCTTTTCCATTAACTCTCTCTTGTCCTTGTTTTCCCTCGCCTGTCTCTTTTCTCCTGCTTTGCCATGACTCTCTCTTTTCCAAATTTTCCCTCGCCAGTGTCTGTTACCTCTCTTCCCTCGGTGTCTAATTCTTCCCACTTTCACCCGACTCCCTCTTTCCCCTCTCATTCCTCAATTCTCTGTTGTCCCTCCCCTCTCTCTTTTACCTCTCTTCCCTCTAGGTCTAATTTTTCCACTTTCACTCGCCTCTCTCTTTTCCCTGTTATTCGTCAACTCTGTTATCCCTCTTTTCCCTCGCCAGTCTCTTTCCCCTGGTTTCTCTCGCCTCTCTCTTTCCCTCGCCAGTCTCTTTTACGTCTCTTCCCTTGGTGTCTAATTCTTCCCACTTGCACTCGCCTCCCTCTTTTCCATTAACTCTCTCTTGTCCTTGTTTTCCCTCGCCTGTCTCTTTCCCTCTGCTTTCCCTCCATAGTCTCTTTCCCCTGCTTTCCCTCAACCCTCTTTTTCCCTCTTTCCCCTCGACAGTCACTTTTCCCCCGTTTCCCTCGCCAGTCTCTGTTATCTCTCTTCCGTCGGTGTCTAATACTTCCCACTTTCCCTCGCCCCTCTCTTTTCCCTGTTATTCGTCAACTCTGTTATCCCTCTTTTCCCTCGCCAGTCTCTTTCCCCTGGTTTCTCTCGCCTCTCTCTGTTCCCTGGCTTTCCTCTTTTCTATGAAATCTCTCTTTTCCCTATTTCCAGTCAGCCCTCTCTTTTCCCTCTTTCCCCTCGCCAGTCACTTTTCCTTCCTTTCCCTCGCCAGTCTCTTTTAACCTCTATTCCCTCCGTGTCTAATTCCTCCCACTTACACTCCACTCCCTCTTTTCCATGAACTCTCTCGTTCCCCTATTTCCAGTCAACTCTCTCTCTTCCCTCTTCCCCCCTCGCCAGTCTCTTTCCCCTGGTTTATCTCGCCTCTCTCTTTCCCTCGCCAGTATCTGTTACCTCTCTTCCCTCGGTGTCTAATTCTTCCCACTTTCACTCGCCTCCCTCTTTTCCATTAACTCTCTCTTGTCCTTGTTTTCCCTCGCCTCTCTCTTTTCCCTGTTATTCGTCAACTCTGTTATCCCTCTTTTTTCTCGCCAGTCTCTTTCCCTGGTTTCTCTCGCCTCTGTTCCCTGGCTTTCCTCTTCTCTATGAAATCTCTCTTTTCCCTGTCTCCAGTCAACCCTCTCTTTTCCCTCTTCCCCCCTCGCCACTCTATTTCCCCTGGTTTATCTCGCCTCTCTCTTTCCCTCGCCAGTCTCTGTTATCTCTCTTCCCTCGGTGTCTAATACTTCCCACTTTCCCTCGCCTCTGTCTTTTCCCTGTTATTCGTCAACTCTGTTATCCCTCTTCGCCCCCTCGCCAGTCTCTTTCCCCTGGTTTATCTCGCCTCTCTCTTTCCCTCGCCAGTCTCTGTTATCTCTCTTCCCTCGGTGTCTAATACTTCCCACTTTCCCTCGCCTCTGTCTTTTCCCTGTTATTCGTCAACTCTGTTATCCCTCTTCGCCCCCTCGCCAGTCTCTTTCCCCTGGTTTATCTCGCCTCTCTCTTTCCCTCGCCAGTCTCTGTTACCTCTCTTCCCTCGGTGTCTAATTCTTCCCACTTTCAGTCACCTCCTTCTTTTCCATTAACTCTCTTGTCCTTGTTTTCCCTCGCCTCTTTTCCCCTGCTTTGCCATGACTCTCTCTTTTCCAACTTTTCCCTCGCCAGTCACCTTTCCTTCCTTTTCCTCGCCAGTCTCTGTTACCTCTCTTCCCTCGGTGTCCAATTCTTCCCACTTTCACCCGACTCCCTCTTTCCCCTCTCATTCCTCAATTCTCTGTTGTCCCTCGTTGCCCTCCCCTCTCTCTTTTACCTCTCTTCCCTCTAGGTCTAATTTTTCCACTTTCCCTCGCCTCTCTCTTTTCCCTGTTATTCGTCAACTCTGTTATCCCTCTTTTCCCTCGCCAGTCTCTTTCCCCTGGTTTCTCTCGCCTCTCTCTTTCCCTCGCCAGTATCTGTTACCTCTCTTCCCTCGGTGTCTAATTCTTCCCACTTTCACTCGCCTCCCTCTTTTCCATTAACTCTCTCTTGTCCTTGTTTTCCCTCGCCTCTCTCTTTTCCCTGTTATTCGTCAACTCTGTTATCCCTCTTTTTTCTCGCCAGTCTCTTTCCCTGGTTTCTCTCGCCTCTGTTCCCTGGCTTTCCTCTTCTCTATGAAATCTCTCTTTTCCCTCTCTCCAGTCAACCCTCTCTTTTCCCTCTTCCCCCCTCGCCACTCTATTTCCCCTGGTTTATCTCGCCTCTCTCTTTCCCTCGCCAGTCTCTGTTATCTCTCTTCCCTCGGTGTCTAATACTTCCCACTTTCCCTCGCCTCTGTCTTTTCCCTGTTATTCGTCAACTCTGTTATCCCTCTTCGCCCCCTCGCCAGTCTCTTTCCCCTGGTTTATCTCGCCTCTCTCTTTCCCTCGCCAGTCTCTTTTACGTCTCTTCCCTTGGTGTCTAATTCTTCCCACTTGCACTCGCCTCCCTCTTTTCCATTAACTCTCTCTTGTCCTTGTTTTCCCTCGCCTGTCTCTTTCCCTCTGCTTTCCCTCCATAGTCTCTTTCCCCTGCTTTGCCTCAACCCTCTCTTTTCCCTCTTTCCCCTCGACAGGCACTTTTCCCCCCTTTCCCTCGCCAGTCTCTGTTATCTCTCTTCCCTCGGTGTCTAATACTTCCCACTTGCACTCGCCTCCCTCTTTTCCATTAACTCTCTTGTCCTTGTTTTTTCTCAACTCTCTATTTTCCAAGTTTTCCCTCGACTGTCACTTTTCCCCCGTTTCCCTCGCCAGTCTCTGTTATCTCTCTTCCCTCGGTGTCTAATACTTCCCACTTTCCCTCGCCTCTCTCTTTTCCATGAACTCTCTCTTGTCCTTCTTTTCCCTCGCCTCTCTCCTTTCCCTGTAATTCGTCAACTCTGTTATCCCTCTTTTCCCTCGCCAGTCTCTTTCCCCTGGTTTCTCTCGCCTCTCTCTGTTCCCTGGCTTTCCTCTTTTCTATGAAATCTCTCTTTTCCCTGTCTCCAGTCAACCCTCTCTTTTCCCTCTTCCCCCCTCGCCAGTCTATTTCCCCTGGTTTATCTCGCCTCTCTCTTTCCCTCGCCAGTCTCTGTTATCTCTCTTCCCTCGGTGTCTAATACTTCCCACTTTCCCTCGCCTCTGTCTTTTCCCTGTTATTCGTCAACTCTGTTATCCCTCTTCCCCCCTCGCCAGTCTCTTTCCCCTGGTTTATCTCGCCTCTCTCTTTCCCTCGCCAGTCTCTTTTATGTCTCTTCCCTTGGTGTCTAATTCTTCCCACTTGCACTCGCCTCCCTCTTTTCCATTAACTCTCTCTTGTCCTTGTTTTCCCTCGCCTGTCTCTTTCCCTCTGCTTTCCCTCCATAGTCTCTTTCCCCTGCTTTCCCTCAACCCTCTTTTCCCTCTTTCCCCTCGACAGTCACTTTTCCCCCGTTTCCCTCGCCAGTCTCTGTTACCTCTCTTCCGTCGGTGTCTAATACTTCCCACTTTCCCTCGCCTCTCTCTTTTCCATGAACTCTCTCTTGTCCTTCTTTTCCCTCGCCTCTCTCCTTTCCCTGTAATTCGTCAACTCTGTTATCCCTCTTTTCCCTCGCCAGTCTCTTTCCCCTGGTTTCTCTCGCCTCTCTCTGTTCCCTGGCTTTCCTCTTTTCTATGAAATCTCTCTTTTCCCTATTTCCAATCAACCCTCTCTTTTCCCTCTTCCCCCCTCGCCAGTCTCTTTCCCCTGGTTTATCTCGCCTCTCTCTTTCCCTCGCCAGTGTCTGTTACCTGTCGTCCCTCGGTGTCCAATTCTTCCCACTTTCACCCGACTCCCTCTTTCCCCTCTCATTCCTCAATAATCTGTTGTCCCTCGTTACCCTCCCCTCTCTCTTTTACCTCTCTTCCCTCTAGGTCTAATTTTTCCACTTTCACTCGCCTCTCTCTTTTCCCTGCTATTCGTCAACTCTGTTATCCCTCTTTTCCCTCGCCAGTCTCTTTCCCCTGGTTTCTCTCGCCTCTCTCTGTTCCCTGGCTTTCCTCTTTTCTATGAAATCTCTCTTTTCCCTATTTCCAGTCAGCCCTCTCTTTTCCCTATTCCCCCCTCGCCAGTCTCTTTCCCCTGGTTTATCTCGCCTCTCTCTTTCCCTCGCCAGTCTCTGTTACCTCTCTTCCCTCGGTGTCTAATTCTTCCCACTTACACTCGCCTCCTTCTTTTCCATTAACTCTCTCTTGTCCTTGTTTTCCCTCGCCTGTCTCTTTCCCTCTGCTTTCCCTCCATAGTCTCTTTCCCCTGCTTTGCCTCAACCCTCTCTTTTCCCTCTTTCCCCTCGACAGGCACTTTTCCCCCCTTTCCCTCGCCAGTCTCTGTTATCTCTCTTCCCTCGGTGTCTAATACTTCCCACTTTCCCTCGCCTCTCTCTTTTCCCTGTTATTCGTCAACTCTGTTATCCCTCTTTTCCCTCGCCAGTCTCTTTCCCCTGGTTTATCTCGCCTCTCTCTTTCCCTCGCCAGTCTCTTTTACGTCTCTTCCCTTGGTGTCTAAGTCTTCCCACTTGCACTCGCCTCCCTCTTTTCCATTAACTCTCTCTTGTCCTTGTTTTCCCTCGCCTGTCTCTTTCCCTCTTATTTCTCTCGTCAGTCTCTTTCCCCTGCTTTCCCTCAACCCTCTCTTTTCCCTCTTTCCCCTCGACAGGCACTTTTCCCCCCTTTCCCTCGCCAGTCTCTGTTATCTCTCTTCCCTCGGTGTCTATTACTTCCCACTTTCCCTCGCCTCCCTCTTTTCCATTAACTCTCTTGTCCTTGTTTTTTCTCAACTCTCTCTTTTCCAAGTTTTCCCTCGACTGTCACTTTTCCCCCGTTTCCCTCGACAGTCTCTGTTACCTCTCTTCCCTCGGTGTCTAATTCTTCCCACTTTCAGTCACCTCCTTCTTTTCCATTAACTCTCTTGTCCTTGTTTTCCCTCGCCTCTTTTCCCCTGCTTTGCCATGACTCTCTCTTTTCCAACTTTTCCCTCGCCAGTCACCTTTCCTTCCTTTTCCTCGCCAGTCTCTGTTACCTCTCTTCCCTCGGTGTCCAACTCTTCCCACTTTCACCCGACTCCCTCTTTCCCCTCTCATTCCTCAATTCTCTGTTGTCCCTCGTTGCCCTCCCCTCTCTCTTTTACCTCTCTTCCCTCTAGGTCTAATTTTTCCACTTTCCCTCGCCTCTCTCTTTTCCCTGTTATTCGTCAACTCTGTTATCCCTCTTTTCCCTCGCCAGTCTCTTTCCCCTGGTTTCTCTCGCCTCTCTCTGTTCCCTGGCTTTCCTCTTTTCTATGAAATCTCTCTTTTCCCTATTTCCAGTCAGCCCTCTCTTTTCCCTCTTTCCCCTCGCCAGTCACTTTTCCTTCCTTTCCCTCGCCAGTCTCTTTTAACCTCTATTCCCTCCGTGTCTAATTCCTCACACTTACACTCCACTCCCTCTTTTCCATGAACTCTCTCGTTCCCCTATTTCCAGTCAACTCTCTCTCTTCCCTCTTCCCCCCTCGCCAGTCTCTTTCCCCTGGTTTATCTCGCCTCTCTCTTTCCCTCGCCAGTATCTGTTACCTCTCTTCCCTCGGTGTCTAATTCTTCCCACTTTCACTCGCCTCCCTCTTTTCCATTAACTCTCTCTTGTCCTTGTTTTCCCTCGCCTCTCTCTTTTCCCTGTTATTCGTCAACTCTGTTATCCCTCTTTTTTCTCGCCAGTCTCTTTTCCTGGTTTATCTCGCCTCTCTCTTTCCCTCGCCAGTCACTTTTATGTCTCTTCCCTTGGTGTCTAATTCTTCCCACTTGCACTCGCCTCCCTCTTTTCCATTAACTCTCTCTTGTCCTTGTTTTCCCTCGCCTGTCTCTTTCCCTCTGCTTTCCCTCCATAGTCTCTTTCCCCTGCTTTCCCTGAACCCTCTCTTTTCCCTCTTTCCCCTCGACAGGCACTTTTCCCCCCTTTCCCTCGCCAGTCTCTGTTATCTCTCTTCCCTCGGTGTCTAATACTTCCCACTTTCCCTCGCCTCTCTCTTTTCCCTGTTATTCCTCAACTCTGTTATCCCTCTTTTCCCTCGCCAGTCTCTTTCCCCTGGTTTATCTCGCCTCTCTCTTTCCCTCGCCAGTCTCTTTTACGTCTCTTCCCTTGGTGTCTAAGTCTTCCCACTTGCACTCGCCTCCCTCTTTTCCATTAACTCTCTCTTGTCCTTGTTTTCCCTCGCCTGTCTCTTTCCCTCTTATTTCTCTCGTCAGTCTCTTTCCCCTGCTTTCCCTCAACCCTCTCTTTTCCCTCTTTCCCCTCGACAGGCACTTTTCCCCCCTTTCCCTCGCCAGTCTCTGTTATCTCTCTTCCCTCGGTGTCTATTACTTCCCACTTTCCCTCGCCTCCCTCTTTTCCATTAACTCTCTTGTCCTTGTTTTTTCTCAACTCTCTCTTTTCCAAGTTTTCCCTCGACTGTCACTTTTCCCCCCTTTCCCTCGCCAGTCTCTGTTATCTCTCTTCCCTCGGTGTCTAATACTTCCCACTTTCCCTCGCCCCTCTCTTTTCCCTGTTATTCGTCAACTCTGTTATCCCCCTTTTCCCTCGCCAGTCTCTTTCCCCTGGTTTCTCTCGCCTCTCTCTGTTCCCTGGCTTTCCTCTTTTCTATGAAATCTCTCTTTTCCCTATTTCCAATCAACCCTCTCTTTTCCCTCTTCCCCCCTCGCCAGTCTCTTTCCCCTGGTTTATCTCGCCTCTCTCTTTCCCTCGCCAGTCTCTGTTACCTCTCTTCCCTCGGTGTCTAATTCTTCCCACTTTCACTCACCTCCTTCTTTTCCATTAACTCTCTTGTCCTTGTTTTCCCTCGCCTCTTTTCCCCTGCTTTGCCATGACTCTCTCTTTTCCAACTTTTCCCTCGCCAGTCACCTTTCCTTCCTTTTCCTCGCCAGTCTCTGTTACCTCTCTTCCCTCGGTGTCCAATTCTTCCCACTTTCACCCGACTCCCTCTTTCCCCTCTCATTCCTCAATTCTCTGTTGTCCCTCGTTGCCCTCCCCTCTCTCTTTTACCTCTCTTCCCTCTAGGTCTAATTTTTCCACTTTCCCTCGCCTCTCTCTTTTCCCTGTTATTCGTCAACTCTGTTATCCCTCTTTTCCCTCGCCAGTCTCTTTCCCCTGGTTTCTCTCGCCTCTCTCTGTTCCCTGGCTTTCCTCTTTTCTATGAAATCTCTCTTTTCCCTATTTCCAGTCAGCCCTCTCTTTTCCCTCTTTCCCCTCGCCAGTCACTTTTCCTTCCTTTCCCTCGCCAGTCTCTTTTAACCTCTATTCCCTCCGTGTCTAATTCCTCACACTTACACTCCACTCCCTCTTTTCCATGAACTCTCTCGTTCCCCTATTTCCAGTCAACTCTCTCTCTTCCCTCTTCCCCCCTCGCCAGTCTCTTTCCCCTGGTTTCTCTCGCCTCTCTCTTTCCCTCGCCAGTATCTGTTACCTCTCTTCCCTCGGTGTCTAATTCTTCCCACTTTCACTCGCCTCCCTCTTTTCCATTAACTCTCTCTTGTCCTTGTTTTCCCTCGCCTCTCTCTTTTCCCTGTTATTCGTCAACTCTGTTATCCCTCTTTTTTCTCGCCAGTCTCTTTCCCTGGTTTATCTCGCCTCTCTCTTTCCCTCGCCAGTCACTTTTATGTCTCTTCCCTTGGTGTCTAATTCTTCCCACTTGCACTCGCCTCCCTCTTTTCCATTAACTCTCTCTTGTCCTTGTTTTCCCTCGCCTGTCTCTTTCCCTCTGCTTTCCCTCCATAGTCTCTTTCCCCTGCTTTGCCTCAACCCTCTCTTTTCCCTCTTTCCCCTCGACAGGCACTTTTCCCCCCTTTCCCTCGCCAGTCTCTGTTATCTCTCTTCCCTCGGTGTCTAATACTTCCCACTTTCCCTCGCCTCCCTCTTTTCCATTAACTCTCTTGTCCTTGTTTTTTCTCAACTCTCTCTTTTCCAAGTTTTCCCTCGACTGTCACTTTTCCCCCGTTTCCCTCGCCAGTCTCTGTTATCTCTCTTCCCTCGGTGTCTAATACTTCCCACTTTCCCTCGCCTCTCTCTTTTCCATGAACTCTCTCTTGTCCTTCTTTTCCCTCGCCTCTCTCCTTTCCCTGTAATTCGTCAACTCTGTTATCCCTCTTTTCCCTCGCCAGTCTCTTTCCCCTGGTTTCTCTCGCCTCTCTCTGTTCCCTGGCTTTCCTCTTTTCTATGAAATCTCTCTTTTCCCTATTTCCAATCAACCCTCTCTTTTCCCTCTTCCCCCCTCGCCAGTCTCTTTCCCCTGTTTTATCTCGCCTCTCTCTTTCCCTCGCCAGTCTCTGTTACCTCTATTCCCTCGGTGTCTAATTCTTCCCACTTTCAGTCACCTCCTTCTTTTCCATTAACTCTCTCTTGTCCTTGTTTTCCCTCGCCTGTCTCTTTTCTCCTGCTTTGCCATGACTCTCTCTTTTCCAAATTTTCCCTCGCCAGTGTCTGTTACCTCTCTTCCCTCGGTGTCTAATTCTTCCCACTTTCACCCGACTCCCTCTTTCCCCTCTCATTCCTCAATTCTCTGTTGTCCCTCCCCTCTCTCTTTTACCTCTCTTCCCTCTAGGTCTAATTTTTCCACTTTCACTCGCCTCTCTCTTTTCCCTGTTATTCGTCAACTCTGTTATCCCTCTTTTCCCTCGCCAGTCTCTTTCCCCTGGTTTCTCTCGCCTCTCTCTGTTCCCTGGCTTTCCTCTTTTCTATGAAATCTCTCTTTTCCCTATTTCCAGTCAGCCCTCTCTTTTCCCTCTTTCCCCTCGCCAGTCTCTTTCCCCTGCTTTATCTCGCCTCTCTCTTTCCCTCGCCAGTCTCTGTTACCTCTCTTCCCTCGGTGTCTAATTCTTCCCACTTACACTCGCCTCCTTCTTTTCCATTAACTCTCTCTTGTCCTTGTTTTCCCTCGCCTGTCTCTTTCCCTCTGCTTTCCCTCCATAGTCTCTTTCCCCTGCTTTCCCTCAACCCTCTCTTTTCCCTCTTTCCCCTCGACAGGCACTTATCCCCCCTTTCCCTCGCCAGTCTCTGTTATCTCTCTTCCCTCGGTGTCTAATACTTCCCAGTTTCCCTCGCCTCTGTCTTTTCCCTGTTATTCGTCAACTCTGTTATCCCTCTTCCCCCCTCGCCAGTCTCTTTCCCCTGGTTTATCTCGCCTCTCTCTTTCCCTCGCCAGTCTCTTTTACGTCTCTTCCCTTGGTGTCTAATTCTTCCCACTTGCACTCGCCTCCCTCTTTTCCATTAACTCTCTCTTGTCCTTGTTTTCCCTCGCCTCTCTCTTTTCCCTGTTATTCGTCAACTCTGTTATCCCTCTTTTTTCTCGCCAGTCTCTTTCCCTGGTTTCTCTCGCCTCTGTTCCCTGGCTTTCCTCTTCTCTATGAAATCTCTCTTTTCCCTCTCTCCAGTCAACCCTCTCTTTTCCCTCTTCCCCCCTCGCCACTCTATTTCCCCTGGTTTATCTCGCCTCTCTCTTTCCCTCGCCAGTCTCTGTTATCTCTCTTCCCTCGGTGTCTAATACTTCCCACTTTCCCTCGCCTCTGTCTTTTCCCTGTTATTCGTCAACTCTGTTATCCCTCTTCGCCCCCTCGCCAGTCTCTTTCCCCTGGTTTATCTCGCCTCTCTCTTTCCCTCGCCAGTCTCTTTTACGTCTCTTCCCTTGGTGTCTAATTCTTCCCACTTGCACTCGCCTCCCTCTTTTCCATTAACTCTCTCTTGTCCTTGTTTTCCCTCGCCTGTCTCTTTCCCTCTGCTTTCCCTCCATAGTCTCTTTCCCCTGCTTTGCCTCAACCCTCTCTTTTCCCTCTTTCCCCTCGACAGGCACTTTTCCCCCCTTTCCCTCGCCAGTCTCTGTTATCTCTCTTCCCTCGGTGTCTAATACTTCCCACTTGCACTCGCCTCCCTCTTTTCCATTAACTCTCTTGTCCTTGTTTTTTCTCAACTCTCTATTTTCCAAGTTTTCCCTCGACTGTCACTTTTCCCCCGTTTCCCTCGCCAGTCTCTGTTATCTCTCTTCCCTCGGTGTCTAATACTTCCCACTTTCCCTCGCCTCTCTCTTTTCCATGAACTCTCTCTTGTCCTTCTTTTCCCTCGCCTCTCTCCTTTCCCTGTAATTCGTCAACTCTGTTATCCCTCTTTTCCCTCGCCAGTCTCTTTCCCCTGGTTTCTCTCGCCTCTCTCTGTTCCCTGGCTTTCCTCTTTTCTATGAAATCTCTCTTTTCCCTGTCTCCAGTCAACCCTCTCTTTTCCCTCTTCCCCCCTCGCCAGTCTATTTCCCCTGGTTTATCTCGCCTCTCTCTTTCCCTCGCCAGTCTCTGTTATCTCTCTTCCCTCGGTGTCTAATACTTCCCACTTTCCCTCGCCTCTGTCTTTTCCCTGTTATTCGTCAACTCTGTTATCCCTCTTCCCCCCTCGCCAGTCTCTTTCCCCTGGTTTATCTCGCCTCTCTCTTTCCCTCGCCAGTCTCTTTTATGTCTCTTCCCTTGGTGTCTAATTCTTCCCACTTGCACTCGCCTCCCTCTTTTCCATTAACTCTCTCTTGTCCTTGTTTTCCCTCGCCTGTCTCTTTCCCTCTGCTTTCCCTCCATAGTCTCTTTCCCCTGCTTTCCCTCAACCCTCTTTTCCCTCTTTCCCCTCGACAGTCACTTTTCCCCCCTTTCCCTCGCCAGTCTCTGTTACCTCTCTTCCGTCGGTGTCTAATACTTCCCACTTTCCCTCGCCTCTCTCTTTTCCATGAACTCTCTCTTGTCCTTCTTTTCCCTCGCCTCTCTCCTTTCCCTGTAATTCGTCAACTCTGTTATCCCTCTTTTCCCTCGCCAGTCTCTTTCCCCTGGTTTCTCTCGCCTCTCTCTGTTCCCTGGCTTTCCTCTTTTCTATGAAATCTCTCTTTTCCCTATTTCCAATCAACCCTCTCTTTTCCCTCTTCCCCCCTCGCCAGTCTCTTTCCCCTGGTTTATCTCGCCTCTCTCTTTCCCTCGCCAGTGTCTGTTACCTGTCGTCCCTCGGTGTCCAATTCTTCCCACTTTCACCCGACTCCCTCTTTCCCCTCTCATTCCTCAATAATCTGTTGTCCCTCGTTACCCTCCCCTCTCTCTTTTACCTCTCTTCCCTCTAGGTCTAATTTTTCCACTTTCACTCGCCTCTCTCTTTTCCCTGCTATTCGTCAACTCTGTTATCCCTCTTTTCCCTCGCCAGTCTCTTTCCCCTGGTTTCTCTCGCCTCTCTCTGTTCCCTGGCTTTCCTCTTTTCTATGAAATCTCTCTTTTCCCTATTTCCAGTCAGCCCTCTCTTTTCCCTCTTTCCCCTCGCCAGTCTCTTTCCCCTGGTTTATCTCGCCTCTCTCTTTCCCTCGCCAGTCTCTGTTACCTCTCTTCCCTCGGTGTCTAATTCTTCCCACTTACACTCGCCTCCTTCTTTTCCATTAACTCTCTCTTGTCCTTGTTTTCCCTCGCCTGTCTCTTTCCCTCTGCTTTCCCTCCATAGTCTCTTTCCCCTGCTTTGCCTCAACCCTCTCTTTTCCCTCTTTCCCCTCGACAGGCACTTTTCCCCCCTTTCCCTCGCCAGTCTCTGTTATCTCTCTTCCCTCGGTGTCTAATACTTCCCACTTTCCCTCGCCTCTCTCTTTTCCCTGTTATTCCTCAACTCTGTTATCCTTCTTTTCCCTCGCCAGTCTCTTTCCCCTGGTTTATCTCGCCTCTCTCTTTCCCTCGCCAGTCTCTTTTACGTCTCTTCCCTTGGTGTCTAAGTCTTCCCACTTGCACTCGCCTCCCTCTTTTCCATTAACTCTCTCTTGTCCTTGTTTTCCCTCGCCTGTCTCTTTCCCTCTTATTTCTCTCGTCAGTCTCTTTCCCCTGCTTTCCCTCAACCCTCTCTTTTCCCTCTTTCCCCTCGACAGGCACTTTTCCCCCCTTTCCCTCGCCAGTCTCTGTTATCTCTCTTCCCTCGGTGTCTATTACTTCCCACTTTCCCTCGCCTCCCTCTTTTCCATTAACTCTCTTGTCCTTGTTTTTTCTCAACTCTCTCTTTTCCAAGTTTTCCCTCGACTGTCACTTTTCCCCCGTTTCCCTCGACAGTCTCTGTTACCTCTCTTCCCTCGGTGTCTAATTCTTCCCACTTTCACTCACCTCCTTCTTTTCCATTAACTCTCTTGTCCTTGTTTTCCCTCGCCTCTTTTCCCCTGCTTTGCCATGACTCTCTCTTTTCCAACTTTTCCCTCGCCAGTCACCTTTCCTTCCTTTTCCTCGCCAGTCTCTGTTACCTCTCTTCCCTCGGTGTCCAATTCTTCCCACTTTCACCCGACTCCCTCTTTCCCCTCTCATTCCTCAATTCTCTGTTGTCCCTCGTTGCCCTCCCCTCTCTCTTTTACCTCTCTTCCCTCTAGGTCTAATTTTTCCACTTTCCCTCGCCTCTCTCTTTTCCCTGTTATTCGTCAACTCTGTTATCCCTCTTTTCCCTCGCCAGTCTCTTTCCCCTGGTTTCTCTCGCCTCTCTCTGTTCCCTGGCTTTCCTCTTTTCTATGAAATCTCTCTTTTCCCTATTTCCAGTCAGCCCTCTCTTTTCCCTCTTTCCCCTCGCCAGTCACTTTTCCTTCCTTTCCCTCGCCAGTCTCTTTTAACCTCTATTCCCTCCGTGTCTAATTCCTCACACTTACACTCCACTCCCTCTTTTCCATGAACTCTCTCGTTCCCCTATTTCCAGTCAACTCTCTCTCTTCCCTCTTCCCCCCTCGCCAGTCTCTTTCCCCTGGTTTATCTCGCCTCTCTCTTTCCCTCGCCAGTATCTGTTACCTCTCTTCCCTCGGTGTCTAATTCTTCCCACTTTCACTCGCCTCCCTCTTTTCCATTAACTCTCTCTTGTCCTTGTTTTCCCTCGCCTCTCTCTTTTCCCTGTTATTCGTCAACTCTGTTATCCCTCTTTTTTCTCGCCAGTCTCTTTCCCTGGTTTATCTCGCCTCTCTCTTTCCCTCGCCAGTCACTTTTATGTCTCTTCCCTTGGTGTCTAATTCTTCCCACTTGCACTCGCCTCCCTCTTTTCCATTAACTCTCTCTTGTCCTTGTTTTCCCTCGCCTGTCTCTTTCCCTCTGCTTTCCCTCCATAGTCTCTTTCCCCTGCTTTCCCTGAACCCTCTCTTTTCCCTCTTTCCCCTCGACAGGCACTTTTCCCCCCTTTCCCTCGCCAGTCTCTGTTATCTCTCTTCCCTCGGTGTCTAATACTTCCCACTTGCACTCGCCTCCCTCTTTTCCATTAACTCTCTTGTCCTTGTTTTTTCTCAACTCTCTATTTTCCAAGTTTTCCCTCGACTGTCACTTTTCCCCCGTTTCCCTCGCCAGTCTCTGTTATCTCTCTTCCCTCGGTGTCTAATACTTCCCACTTTCCCTCGCCTCTCTCTTTTCCATGAACTCTCTCTTGTCCTTCTTTTCCCTCGCCTCTCTCCTTTCCCTGTAATTCGTCAACTCTGTTATCCCTCTTTTCCCTCGCCAGTCTCTTTCCCCTGGTTTCTCTCGCCTCTCTCTGTTCCCTGGCTTTCCTCTTTTCTATGAAATCTCTCTTTTCCCTGTCTCCAGTCAACCCTCTCTTTTCCCTCTTCCCCCCTCGCCAGTCTATTTCCCCTGGTTTATCTCGCCTCTCTCTTTCCCTCGCCAGTCTCTGTTATCTCTCTTCCCTCGGTGTCTAATACTTCCCACTTTCCCTCGCCTCTGTCTTTTCCCTGTTATTCGTCAACTCTGTTATCCCTCTTCCCCCCTCGCCAGTCTCTTTCCCCTGGTTTATCTCGCCTCTCTCTTTCCCTCGCCAGTCTCTTTTATGTCTCTTCCCTTGGTGTCTAATTCTTCCCACTTGCACTCGCCTCCCTCTTTTCCATTAACTCTCTCTTGTCCTTGTTTTCCCTCGCCTGTCTCTTTCCCTCTGCTTTCCCTCCATAGTCTCTTTCCCCTGCTTTCCCTCAACCCTCTTTTCCCTCTTTCCCCTCGACAGTCACTTTTCCCCCCTTTCCCTCGCCAGTCTCTGTTACCTCTCTTCCGTCGGTGTCTAATACTTCCCACTTTCCCTCGCCTCTCTCTTTTCCATGAACTCTCTCTTGTCCTTCTTTTCCCTCGCCTCTCTCCTTTCCCTGTAATTCGTCAACTCTGTTATCCCTCTTTTCCCTCGCCAGTCTCTTTCCCCTGGTTTCTCTCGCCTCTCTCTGTTCCCTGGCTTTCCTCTTTTCTATGAAATCTCTCTTTTCCCTATTTCCAATCAACCCTCTCTTTTCCCTCTTCCCCCCTCGCCAGTCTCTTTCCCCTGGTTTATCTCGCCTCTCTCTTTCCCTCGCCAGTGTCTGTTACCTGTCGTCCCTCGGTGTCCAATTCTTCCCACTTTCACCCGACTCCCTCTTTCCCCTCTCATTCCTCAATAATCTGTTGTCCCTCGTTACCCTCCCCTCTCTCTTTTACCTCTCTTCCCTCTAGGTCTAATTTTTCCACTTTCACTCGCCTCTCTCTTTTCCCTGCTATTCGTCAACTCTGTTATCCCTCTTTTCCCTCGCCAGTCTCTTTCCCCTGGTTTCTCTCGCCTCTCTCTGTTCCCTGGCTTTCCTCTTTTCTATGAAATCTCTCTTTTCCCTATTTCCAGTCAGCCCTCTCTTTTCCCTCTTTCCCCTCGCCAGTCTCTTTCCCCTGGTTTATCTCGCCTCTCTCTTTCCCTCGCCAGTCTCTGTTACCTCTCTTCCCTCGGTGTCTAATTCTTCCCACTTACACTCGCCTCCTTCTTTTCCATTAACTCTCTCTTGTCCTTGTTTTCCCTCGCCTGTCTCTTTCCCTCTGCTTTCCCTCCATAGTCTCTTTCCCCTGCTTTGCCTCAACCCTCTCTTTTCCCTCTTTCCCCTCGACAAGCACTTTTCCCCCCTTTCCCTCGCCAGTCTCTGTTATCTCTCTTCCCTCGGTGTCTAATACTTCCCACTTTCCCTCGCCTCTCTCTTTTCCCTGTTATTCCTCAACTCTGTTATCCCTCTTTTCCCTCGCCAGTCTCTTTCCCCTGGTTTATCTCGCCTCTCTCTTTCCCTCGCCAGTCTCTTTTACGTCTCTTCCCTTGGTGTCTAAGTCTTCCCACTTGCACTCGCCTCCCTCTTTTCCATTAACTCTCTCTTGTCCTTGTTTTCCCTCGCCTGTCTCTTTCCCTCTTATTTCTCTCGTCAGTCTCTTTCCCCTGCTTTCCCTCAACCCTCTCTTTTCCCTCTTTCCCCTCGACAGGCACTTTTCCCCCCTTTCCCTCGCCAGTCTCTGTTATCTCTCTTCCCTCGGTGTCTATTACTTCCCACTTTCCCTCGCCTCCCTCTTTTCCATTAACTCTCTTGTCCTTGTTTTTTCTCAACTCTCTCTTTTCCAAGTTTTCCCTCGACTGTCACTTTTCCCCCGTTTCCCTCGCCAGTCTCTGTTACCTCTCTTCCCTCGGTGTCTAATTCTTCCCACTTTCACTCACCTCCTTCTTTTCCATTAACTCTCTTGTCCTTGTTTTCCCTCGCCTCTTTTCCCCTGCTTTGCCATGACTCTCTCTTTTCCAACTTTTCCCTCGCCAGTCACCTTTCCTTCCTTTTCCTCGCCAGTCTCTGTTACCTCTCTTCCCTCGGTGTCCAATTCTTCCCACTTTCACCCGACTCCCTCTTTCCCCTCTCATTCCTCAATTCTCTGTTGTCCCTCGTTGCCCTCCCCTCTCTCTTTTACCTCTCTTCCCTCTAGGTCTAATTTTTCCACTTTCCCTCGCCTCTCTCTTTTCCCTGTTATTCGTCAACTCTGTTATCCCTCTTTTCCCTCGCCAGTCTCTTTCCCCTGGTTTCTCTCGCCTCTCTCTGTTCCCTGGCTTTCCTCTTTTCTATGAAATCTCTCTTTTCCCTATTTCCAGTCAGCCCTCTCTTTTCCCTCTTTCCCCTCGCCAGTCACTTTTCCTTCCTTTCCCTCGCCAGTCTCTTTTAACCTCTATTCCCTCCGTGTCTAATTCCTCACACTTACACTCCACTCCCTCTTTTCCATGAACTCTCTCGTTCCCCTATTTCCAGTCAACTCTCTCTCTTCCCTCTTCCCCCCTCGCCAGTCTCTTTCCCCTGGTTTATCTCGCCTCTCTCTTTCCCTCGCCAGTATCTGTTACCTCTCTTCCCTCGGTGTCTAATTCTTCCCACTTTCACTCGCCTCCCTCTTTTCCATTAACTCTCTCTTGTCCTTGTTTTCCCTCGCCTCTCTCTTTTCCCTGTTATTCGTCAACTCTGTTATCCCTCTTTTTTCTCGCCAGTCTCTTTCCCTGGTTTATCTCGCCTCTCTCTTTCCCTCGCCAGTCACTTTTATGTCTCTTCCCTTGGTGTCTAATTCTTCCCACTTGCACTCGCCTCCCTCTTTTCCATTAACTCTCTCTTGTCCTTGTTTTCCCTCGCCTGTCTCTTTCCCTCTGCTTTCCCTCCATAGTCTCTTTCCCCTGCTTTCCCTGAACCCTCTCTTTTCCCTCTTTCCCCTCGACAGGCACTTTTCCCCCCTTTCCCTCGCCAGTCTCTGTTATCTCTCTTCCCTCGGTGTCTATTACTTCCCACTTTCCCTCGCCTCTCTCTTTTCCCTGTTATTCCTCAACTCTGTTATCCCTCTTTTCCCTCGCCAGTCTCTTTCCCCTGGTTTATCTCGCCTCTCTCTTTCCCTCGCCAGTCTCTTTTACGTCTCTTCCCTTGGTGTCTAAGTCTTCCCACTTGCACTCGCCTCCCTCTTTTCCATTAACTCTCTCTTGTCCTTGTTTTCCCTCGCCTGTCTCTTTCCCTCTTATTTCTCTCGTCAGTCTCTTTCCCCTGCTTTCCCTCAACCCTCTCTTTTCCCTCTTTCCCCTCGACAGGCACTTTTCCCCCCTTTCCCTCGCCAGTCTCTGTTATCTCTCTTCCCTCGGTGTCTATTACTTCCCACTTTCCCTCGCCTCCCTCTTTTCCATTAACTCTCTTGTCCTTGTTTTTTCTCAACTCTCTCTTTTCCAAGTTTTCCCTCGACTGTCACTTTTCCCCCGTTTCCCTCGCCAGTCTCTGTTATCTCTCTTCCCTCGGTGTCTAATACTTCCCACTTTCCCTCGCCCCTCTCTTTTCCCTGTTATTCGTCAACTCTGTTATCCCCCTTTTCCCTCGCCAGTCTCTTTCCCCTGGTTTCTCTCGCCTCTCTCTGTTCCCTGGCTTTCCTCTTTTCTATGAAATCTCTCTTTTCCCTATTTCCAGTCAGCCCTCTCTTTTCCCTCTTCCCCCCTCGCCAGTCTCTTTCCCCTGGTTTATCTCGCCTCTCTCTTTCCCTCGCCAGTCTCTGTTACCTCTCTTCCCTCTAGGTCTAATTTTTCCACTTTCCCTCGCCTCTCTCTTTTCCCTGTTATTCGTCAACTCTGTTATCCCTCTTTTCCCTCGCCAGTCTCTTTCCCCTGGTTTATCTCGCCTCTCTCTGTTCCCTGGCTTTCCTCTTTTCTATGAAATCTCTCTTTTCCCTATTTCCAGTCAGCCCTCTCTTTTCCCTCTTCCCCCCTCGCCAGTCTCTTTCCCCTGGTTTATCTCGCCTCTCTCTTTCCCTCGCCAGTGTCTGTTACCTCTCTTCCCTCGGTGTCTAATTCTTCCCACTTTCACCCGACTCCCTCTTTCCCCTCTCATTCCTCAATTCTCTGTTGTCCCTCCCCTCTCTCTTTTACCTCTCTTCCCTCTAGGTCTAATTTTTCCACTTTCCCTCGCCTCTCTTTTCCCTGTTATTCGTCAACTCTGTTATCCCTCTTTTCCCTCGCCAATCTCTTTCCCCTGGTTTATCTCGCCTCTCTCTTTCCCTCGCCAGTCTCTTTTATGTCTCTTCCCTTGGTGTCTAATTCTTCCCACTTGCACTCGCCTCCCTCTTTTCCATTAACTCTCTCTTGTCCTTGTTTTCCCTCGCCTGTCTCTTTCCCTCTGCTTTCCCTCCATAGTCTCTTTCCCCTGCTTTCCCTCAACCCTCTTTTTCCCTCTTTCCCCTCGACAGTCACTTTTCCCCCGTTTCCCTCGCCAGTCTCTGTTATCTCTGTTCCGTCGGTGTCTAATACTTCCCACTTTCCCTCGCCCCTCTCTTTTCCCTGTTATTCGTCAACTCTGTTATCCCTCTTTTCCCTCGCCAGTCTCTTTCCCCTGGTTTCTCTCGCCTCTCTCTGTTCCCTGGCTTTCCTCTTTTCTATGAAATCTCTCTTTTCCCTATTTCCAGTCAGCCCTCTCTTTTCCCTCTTTCCCCTCGCCAGTCACTTTTCCTTCCTTTCCCTCGCCAGTCTCTTTTAACCTCTATTCCCTCCGTGTCTAATTCCTCCCACTTACACTCCACTCCCTCTTTTCCATGAACTCTCTCGTTCCCCTATTTCCAGTCAACTCTCTCTCTTCCCTCTTCCCCCCTCGCCAGTCTCTTTCCCCTGGTTTATCTCGCCTCTCTCTTTCCCTCGCCAGTATCTGTTACCTCTCTTCCCTCGGTGTCTAATTCTTCCCACTTTCACTCGCCTCCCTCTTTTCCATTAACTCTCTCTTGTCCTTGTTTTCCCTCGCCTCTCTCTTTTCCCTGTTATTCGTCAACTCTGTTATCCCTCTTTTTTCTCGCCAGTCTCTTTCCCTGGTTTATCTCGCCTCTCTCTTTCCCTCGCCAGTCACTTTTATGTCTCTTCCCTTGGTGTCTAATTCTTCCCACTTGCACTCGCCTCCCTCTTTTCCATTAACTCTCTCTTGTCCTTGTTTTCCCTCGCCTGTCTCTTTCCCTCTGCTTTCCCTCCATAGTCTCTTTCCCCTGCTTTCCCTGAACCCTCTCTTTTCCCTCTTTCCCCTCGACAGGCACTTTTCCCCCCTTTCCCTCGCCAGTCTCTGTTATCTCTCTTCCCTCGGTGTCTAATACTTCCCACTTGCACTCGCCTCCCTCTTTTCCATTAACTCTCTTGTCCTTGTTTTTTCTCAACTCTCTATTTTCCAAGTTTTCCCTCGACTGTCACTTTTCCCCCGTTTCCCTCGCCAGTCTCTGTTATCTCTCTTCCCTCGGTGTCTAATACTTCCCACTTTCCCTCGCCTCTCTCTTTTCCATGAACTCTCTCTTGTCCTTCTTTTCCCTCGCCTCTCTCCTTTCCCTGTAATTCGTCAACTCTGTTATCCCTCTTTTCCCTCGCCAGTCTCTTTCCCCTGGTTTCTCTCGCCTCTCTCTGTTCCCTGGCTTTCCTCTTTTCTATGAAATCTCTCTTTTCCCTGTCTCCAGTCAACCCTCTCTTTTCCCTCTTCCCCCCTCGCCAGTCTATTTCCCCTGGTTTATCTCGCCTCTCTCTTTCCCTCGCCAGTCTCTGTTATCTCTCTTCCCTCGGTGTCTAATACTTCCCACTTTCCCTCGCCTCTGTCTTTTCCCTGTTATTCGTCAACTCTGTTATCCCTCTTCCCCCCTCGCCAGTCTCTTTCCCCTGGTTTATCTCGCCTCTCTCTTTCCCTCGCCAGTCTCTTTTATGTCTCTTCCCTTGGTGTCTAATTCTTCCCACTTGCACTCGCCTCCCTCTTTTCCATTAACTCTCTCTTGTCCTTGTTTTCCCTCGCCTGTCTCTTTCCCTCTGCTTTCCCTCCATAGTCTCTTTCCCCTGCTTTCCCTCAACCCTCTTTTCCCTCTTTCCCCTCGACAGTCACTTTTCCCCCCTTTCCCTCGCCAGTCTCTGTTACCTCTCTTCCGTCGGTGTCTAATACTTCCCACTTTCCCTCGCCTCTCTCTTTTCCATGAACTCTCTCTTGTCCTTCTTTTCCCTCGCCTCTCTCCTTTCCCTGTAATTCGTCAACTCTGTTATCCCTCTTTTCCCTCGCCAGTCTCTTTCCCCTGGTTTCTCTCGCCTCTCTCTGTTCCCTGGCTTTCCTCTTTTCTATGAAATCTCTCTTTTCCCTATTTCCAATCAACCCTCTCTTTTCCCTCTTCCCCCCTCGCCAGTCTCTTTCCCCTGGTTTATCTCGCCTCTCTCTTTCCCTCGCCAGTGTCTGTTACCTGTCGTCCCTCGGTGTCCAATTCTTCCCACTTTCACCCGACTCCCTCTTTCCCCTCTCATTCCTCAATAATCTGTTGTCCCTCGTTACCCTCCCCTCTCTCTTTTACCTCTCTTCCCTCTAGGTCTAATTTTTCCACTTTCACTCGCCTCTCTCTTTTCCCTGCTATTCGTCAACTCTGTTATCCCTCTTTTCCCTCGCCAGTCTCTTTCCCCTGGTTTCTCTCGCCTCTCTCTGTTCCCTGGCTTTCCTCTTTTCTATGAAATCTCTCTTTTCCCTATTTCCAGTCAGCCCTCTCTTTTCCCTCTTTCCCCTCGCCAGTCTCTTTCCCCTGGTTTATCTCGCCTCTCTCTTTCCCTCGCCAGTCTCTGTTACCTCTCTTCCCTCGGTGTCTAATTCTTCCCACTTACACTCGCCTCCTTCTTTTCCATTAACTCTCTCTTGTCCTTGTTTTCCCTCGCCTGTCTCTTTCCCTCTGCTTTCCCTCCATAGTCTCTTTCCCCTGCTTTGCCTCAACCCTCTCTTTTCCCTCTTTCCCCTCGACAAGCACTTTTCCCCCCTTTCCCTCGCCAGTCTCTGTTATCTCTCTTCCCTCGGTGTCTAATACTTCCCACTTTCCCTCGCCTCTCTCTTTTCCCTGTTATTCCTCAACTCTGTTATCCTTCTTTTCCCTCGCCAGTCTCTTTCCCCTGGTTTATCTCGCCTCTCTCTTTCCCTCGCCAGTCTCTTTTACGTCTCTTCCCTTGGTGTCTAAGTCTTCCCACTTGCACTCGCCTCCCTCTTTTCCATTAACTCTCTCTTGTCCTTGTTTTCCCTCGCCTGTCTCTTTCCCTCTTATTTCTCTCGTCAGTCTCTTTCCCCTGCTTTCCCTCAACCCTCTCTTTTCCCTCTTTCCCCTCGACAGGCACTTTTCCCCCCTTTCCCTCGCCAGTCTCTGTTATCTCTCTTCCCTCGGTGTCTATTACTTCCCACTTTCCCTCGCCTCCCTCTTTTCCATTAACTCTCTTGTCCTTGTTTTTTCTCAACTCTCTCTTTTCCAAGTTTTCCCTCGACTGTCACTTTTCCCCCGTTTCCCTCGCCAGTCTCTGTTACCTCTCTTCCCTCGGTGTCTAATTCTTCCCACTTTCACTCACCTCCTTCTTTTCCATTAACTCTCTTGTCCTTGTTTTCCCTCGCCTCTTTTCCCCTGCTTTGCCATGACTCTCTCTTTTCCAACTTTTCCCTCGCCAGTCACCTTTCCTTCCTTTTCCTCGCCAGTCTCTGTTACCTCTCTTCCCTCGGTGTCCAATTCTTCCCACTTTCACCCGACTCCCTCTTTCCCCTCTCATTCCTCAATTCTCTGTTGTCCCTCGTTGCCCTCCCCTCTCTCTTTTACCTCTCTTCCCTCTAGGTCTAATTTTTCCACTTTCCCTCGCCTCTCTCTTTTCCCTGTTATTCGTCAACTCTGTTATCCCTCTTTTCCCTCGCCAGTCTCTTTCCCCTGGTTTCTCTCGCCTCTCTCTGTTCCCTGGCTTTCCTCTTTTCTATGAAATCTCTCTTTTCCCTATTTCCAGTCAGCCCTCTCTTTTCCCTCTTTCCCCTCGCCAGTCACTTTTCCTTCCTTTCCCTCGCCAGTCTCTTTTAACCTCTATTCCCTCCGTGTCTAATTCCTCACACTTACACTCCACTCCCTCTTTTCCATGAACTCTCTCGTTCCCCTATTTCCAGTCAACTCTCTCTCTTCCCTCTTCCCCCCTCTCCAGTCTCTTTCCCCTGGTTTATCTCGCCTCTCTCTTTCCCTCGCCAGTATCTGTTACCTCTCTTCCCTCGGTGTCTAATTCTTCCCACTTTCACTCGCCTCCCTCTTTTCCATTAACTCTCTCTTGTCCTTGTTTTCCCTCGCCTCTCTCTTTTCCCTGTTATTCGTCAACTCTGTTATCCCTCTTTTTTCTCGCCAGTCTCTTTCCCTGGTTTATCTCGCCTCTCTCTTTCCCTCGCCAGTCACTTTTATGTCTCTTCCCTTGGTGTCTAATTCTTCCCACTTGCACTCGCCTCCCTCTTTTCCATTAACTCTCTCTTGTCCTTGTTTTCCCTCGCCTGTCTCTTTCCCTCTGCTTTCCCTCCATAGTCTCTTTCCCCTGCTTTCCCTGAACCCTCTCTTTTCCCTCTTTCCCCTCGACAGGCACTTTTCCCCCCTTTCCCTCGCCAGTCTCTGTTATCTCTCTTCCCTCGGTGTCTATTACTTCCCACTTTCCCTCGCCTCTCTCTTTTCCCTGTTATTCCTCAACTCTGTTATCCCTCTTTTCCCTCGCCAGTCTCTTTCCCCTGGTTTATCTCGCCTCTCTCTTTCCCTCGCCAGTCTCTTTTACGTCTCTTCCCTTGGTGTCTAAGTCTTCCCACTTGCACTCGCCTCCCTCTTTTCCATTAACTCTCTCTTGTCCTTGTTTTCCCTCGCCTGTCTCTTTCCCTCTTATTTCTCTCGTCAGTCTCTTTCCCCTGCTTTCCCTCAACCCTCTCTTTTCCCTCTTTCCCCTCGACAGGCACTTTTCCCCCCTTTCCCTCGCCAGTCTCTGTTATCTCTCTTCCCTCGGTGTCTATTACTTCCCACTTTCCCTCGCCTCCCTCTTTTCCATTAACTCTCTTGTCCTTGTTTTTTCTCAACTCTCTCTTTTCCAAGTTTTCCCTCGACTGTCACTTTTCCCCCGTTTCCCTCGCCAGTCTCTGTTATCTCTCTTCCCTCGGTGTCTAATACTTCCCACTTTCCCTCGCCCCTCTCTTTTCCCTGTTATTCGTCAACTCTGTTATCCCCCTTTTCCCTCGCCAGTCTCTTTCCCCTGGTTTCTCTCGCCTCTCTCTGTTCCCTGGCTTTCCTCTTTTCTATGAAATCTCTCTTTTCCCTATTTCCAGTCAGCCCTCTCTTTTCCCTCTTCCCCCCTCGCCAGTCTCTTTCCCCTGGTTTATCTCGCCTCTCTCTTTCCCTCGCCAGTCTCTGTTACCTCTCTTCCCTCTAGGTCTAATTTTTCCACTTTCCCTCGCCTCTCTCTTTTCCCTGTTATTCGTCAACTCTGTTATCCCTCTTTTCCCTCGCCAGTCTCTTTCCCCTGGTTTATCTCGCCTCTCTCTGTTCCCTGGCTTTCCTCTTTTCTATGAAATCTCTCTTTTCCCTATTTCCAGTCAGCCCTCTCTTTTCCCTCTTCCCCCCTCGCCAGTCTCTTTCCCCTGGTTTATCTCGCCTCTCTCTTTCCCTCGCCAGTGTCTGTTACCTCTCTTCCCTCGGTGTCTAATTCTTCCCACTTTCACCCGACTCCCTCTTTCCCCTCTCATTCCTCAATTCTCTGTTGTCCCTCCCCTCTCTCTTTTACCTCTCTTCCCTCTAGGTCTAATTTTTCCACTTTCCCTCGCCTCTCTTTTCCCTGTTATTCGTCAACTCTGTTATCCCTCTTTTCCCTCGCCAATCTCTTTCCCCTGGTTTATCTCGCCTCTCTCTTTCCCTCGCCAGTCTCTTTTACGTCTCTTCCCTTGGTGTCTAATTCTTCCCACTTGCACTCGCCTCCCTCTTTTCCATTAACTCTCTCTTGTCCTTGTTTTCCCTCGCCTGTCTCTTTCCCTCTGCTTTCCCTCCATAGTCTCTTTCCCCTGCTTTCCCTCAACCCTCTTTTTCCCTCTTTCCCCTCGACAGTCACTTTTCCCCCGTTTCCCTCGCCAGTCTCTGTTATCTCTCTTCCGTCGGTGTCTAATACTTCCCACTTTCCCTCGCCCCTCTCTTTTCCCTGTTATTCGTCAACTCTGTTATCCCTCTTTTCCCTCGCCAGTCTCTTTCCCCTGGTTTCTCTCGCCTCTCTCTGTTCCCTGGCTTTCCTCTTTTCTATGAAATCTCTCTTTTCCCTATTTCCAGTCAGCCCTCTCTTTTCCCTCTTTCCCCTCGCCAGTCACTTTTCCTTCCTTTCCCTCGCCAGTCTCTTTTAACCTCTATTCCCTCCGTGTCTAATTCCTCCCACTTACACTCCACTCCCTCTTTTCCATGAACTCTCTCGTTCCCCTATTTCCAGTCAACTCTCTCTCTTCCCTCTTCCCCCCTCGCCAGTCTCTTTCCCCTGGTTTATCTCGCCTCTCTCTTTCCCTCGCCAGTATCTGTTACCTCTCTTCCCTCGGTGTCTAATTCTTCCCACTTTCACTCGCCTCCCTCTTTTCCATTAACTCTCTCTTGTCCTTGTTTTCCCTCGCCTCTCTCTTTTCCCTGTTATTCGTCAACTCTGTTATCCCTCTTTTTTCTCGCCAGTCTCTTTCCCTGGTTTCTCTCGCCTCTGTTCCCTGGCTTTCCTCTTCTCTATGAAATCTCTCTTTTCCCTGTCTCCAGTCAACCCTCTCTTTTCCCTCTTCCCCCCTCGCCACTCTATTTCCCCTGGTTTATCTCGCCTCTCTCTTTCCCTCGCCAGTCTCTGTTATCTCTCTTCCCTCGGTGTCTAATACTTCCCACTTTCCCTCGCCTCTGTCTTTTCCCTGTTATTCGTCAACTCTGTTATCCCTCTTCGCCCCCTCGCCAGTCTCTTTCCCCTGGTTTATCTCGCCTCTCTCTTTCCCTCGCCAGTCTCTTTTACGTCTCTTCCCTTGGTGTCTAATTCTTCCCACTTGCACTCGCCTCCCTCTTTTCCATTAACTCTCTCTTGTCCTTGTTTTCCCTCGCCTGTCTCTTTCCCTCTGCTTTCCCTCCATAGTCTCTTTCCCCTGCTTTCCCTCAACCCTCTCTTTTCCCTCTTTCCCCTCGACAGTCACTTTTCCCCCCTTTCCCTCGCCAGTCTCTGTTACCTCTCTTCCGTCGGTGTCTAATACTTCCCACTTTCCCTCGCCTCTCTCTTTTCCATGAACTCTCTCCTGTCCTTCTTTTCCCTCGCCTCTCTCCTTTCCCTGTAATTCGTCAACTCTGTTATCCCTCTTTTCCCTCGCCAGTCTCTTTCCCCTGGTTTCTCTCGCCTCTCTCTGTTCCCTGGCTTTCCTCTTTTCTATGAAATCTCTCTTTTCCCTATTTCCAATCAACCCTCTCTTTTCCCTCTTCCCCCCTCGCCAGTCTCTTTCCCCTGGTTTATCTCGCCTCTCTCTTTCCCTCGCCAGTGTCTGTTACCTGTCGTCCCTCGGTGTCCAATTCTTCCCACTTTCACCCGACTCCCTCTTTCCCCTCTCATTCCTCAATAATCTGTTGTCCCTCGTTACCCTCCCCTCTCTCTTTTACCTCTCTTCCCTCTAGGTCTAATTTTTCCACTTTCACTCGCCTCTCTCTTTTCCCTGCTATTCGTCAACTCTGTTATCCCTCTTTTCCCTCGCCAGTCTCTTTCCCCTGGTTTCTCTCGCCTCTCTCTGTTCCCTGGCTTTCCTCTTTTCTATGAAATCTCTCTTTTCCCTATTTCCAGTCAGCCCTCTCTTTTCCCTATTCCCCCCTCGCCAGTCTCTTTCCCCTGGTTTATCTCGCCTCTCTCTTTCCCTCGCCAGTCTCTGTTACCTCTCTTCCCTCGGTGTCTAATTCTTCCCACTTACACTCGCCTCCTTCTTTTCCATTAACTCTCTCTTGTCCTTGTTTTCCCTCGCCTGTCTCTTTCCCTCTGCTTTCCCTCCATAGTCTCTTTCCCCTGCTTTGCCTCAACCCTCTCTTTTCCCTCTTTCCCCTCGACAGGCACTTTTCCCCCCTTTCCCTCGCCAGTCTCTGTTATCTCTCTTCCCTCGGTGTCTAATACTTCCCACTTTCCCTCGCCTCTCTCTTTTCCCTGTTATTCCTCAACTCTGTTATCCCTCTTTTCCCTCGCCAGTCTCTTTCCCCTGGTTTATCTCGCCTCTCTCTTTCCCTCGCCAGTCTCTTTTACGTCTCTTCCCTTGGTGTCTAAGTCTTCCCACTTGCACTCGCCTCCCTCTTTTCCATTAACTCTCTCTTGTCCTTGTTTTCCCTCGCCTGTCTCTTTCCCTCTTATTTCTCTCGTCAGTCTCTTTCCCCTGCTTTCCCTCAACCCTCTCTTTTCCCTCTTTCCCCTCGACAGGCACTTTTCCCCCCTTTCCCTCGCCAGTCTCTGTTATCTCTCTTCCCTCGGTGTCTATTACTTCCCACTTTCCCTCGCCTCCCTCTTTTCCATTAACTCTCTTGTCCTTGTTTTTTCTCAACTCTCTCTTTTCCAAGTTTTCCCTCGACTGTCACTTTTCCCCCGTTTCCCTCGACAGTCTCTGTTACCTCTCTTCCCTCGGTGTCTAATTCTTCCCACTTTCACTCACCTCCTTCTTTTCCATTAACTCTCTTGTCCTTGTTTTCCCTCGCCTCTTTTCCCCTGCTTTGCCATGACTCTCTCTTTTCCAACTTTTCCCTCGCCAGTCACCTTTCCTTCCTTTTCCTCGCCAGTCTCTGTTACCTCTCTTCCCTCGGTGTCCAATTCTTCCCACTTTCACCCGACTCCCTCTTTCCCCTCTCATTCCTCAATTCTCTGTTGTCCCTCGTTGCCCTCCCCTCTCTCTTTTACCTCTCTTCCCTCTAGGTCTAATTTTTCCACTTTCCCTCGCCTCTCTCTTTTCCCTGTTATTCGTCAACTCTGTTATCCCTCTTTTCCCTCGCCAGTCTCTTTCCCCTGGTTTCTCTCGCCTCTCTCTGTTCCCTGGCTTTCCTCTTTTCTATGAAATCTCTCTTTTCCCTATTTCCAGTCAGCCCTCTCTTTTCCCTCTTTCCCCTCGCCAGTCACTTTTCCTTCCTTTCCCTCGCCAGTCTCTTTTAACCTCTATTCCCTCCGTGTCTAATTCCTCACACTTACACTCCACTCCCTCTTTTCCATGAACTCTCTCGTTCCCCTATTTCCAGTCAACTCTCTCTCTTCCCTCTTCCCCCCTCGCCAGTCTCTTTCCCCTGGTTTATCTCGCCTCTCTCTTTCCCTCGCCAGTATCTGTTACCTCTCTTCCCTCGGTGTCTAATTCTTCCCACTTTCACTCGCCTCCCTCTTTTCCATTAACTCTCTCTTGTCCTTGTTTTCCCTCGCCTCTCTCTTTTCCCTGTTATTCGTCAACTCTGTTATCCCTCTTTTTTCTCGCCAGTCTCTTTCCCTGGTTTATCTCGCCTCTCTCTTTCCCTCGCCAGTCACTTTTATGTCTCTTCCCTTGGTGTCTAATTCTTCCCACTTGCACTCGCCTCCCTCTTTTCCATTAACTCTCTCTTGTCCTTGTTTTCCCTCGCCTGTCTCTTTCCCTCTGCTTTCCCTCCATAGTCTCTTTCCCCTGCTTTCCCTGAACCCTCTCTTTTCCCTCTTTCCCCTCGACAGGCACTTTTCCCCCCTTTCCCTCGCCAGTCTCTGTTATCTCTCTTCCCTCGGTGTCTAATACTTCCCACTTTCCCTCGCCTCTCTCTTTTCCCTGTTATTCCTCAACTCTGTTATCCCTCTTTTCCCTCGCCAGTCTCTTTCCCCTGGTTTATCTCGCCTCTCTCTTTCCCTCGCCAGTCTCTTTTACGTCTCTTCCCTTGGTGTCTAAGTCTTCCCACTTGCACTCGCCTCCCTCTTTTCCATTAACTCTCTCTTGTCCTTGTTTTCCCTCGCCTGTCTCTTTCCCTCTTATTTCTCTCGTCAGTCTCTTTCCCCTGCTTTCCCTCAACCCTCTCTTTTCCCTCTTTCCCCTCGACAGGCACTTTTCCCCCCTTTCCCTCGCCAGTCTCTGTTATCTCTCTTCCCTCGGTGTCTATTACTTCCCACTTTCCCTCGCCTCCCTCTTTTCCATTAACTCTCTTGTCCTTGTTTTTTCTCAACTCTCTCTTTTCCAAGTTTTCCCTCGACTGTCACTTTTCCCCCCTTTCCCTCGCCAGTCTCTGTTATCTCTCTTCCCTCGGTGTCTAATACTTCCCACTTTCCCTCGCCCCTCTCTTTTCCCTGTTATTCGTCAACTCTGTTATCCCCCTTTTCCCTCGCCAGTCTCTTTCCCCTGGTTTCTCTCGCCTCTCTCTGTTCCCTGGCTTTCCTCTTTTCTATGAAATCTCTCTTTTCCCTATTTCCAATCAACCCTCTCTTTTCCCTCTTCCCCCCTCGCCAGTCTCTTTCCCCTGGTTTATCTCGCCTCTCTCTTTCCCTCGCCAGTCTCTGTTACCTCTCTTCCCTCGGTGTCTAATTCTTCCCACTTTCACTCACCTCCTTCTTTTCCATTAACTCTCTTGTCCTTGTTTTCCCTCGCCTCTTTTCCCCTGCTTTGCCATGACTCTCTCTTTTCCAACTTTTCCCTCGCCAGTCACCTTTCCTTCCTTTTCCTCGCCAGTCTCTGTTACCTCTCTTCCCTCGGTGTCCAATTCTTCCCACTTTCACCCGACTCCCTCTTTCCCCTCTCATTCCTCAATTCTCTGTTGTCCCTCGTTGCCCTCCCCTCTCTCTTTTACCTCTCTTCCCTCTAGGTCTAATTTTTCCACTTTCCCTCGCCTCTCTCTTTTCCCTGTTATTCGTCAACTCTGTTATCCCTCTTTTCCCTCGCCAGTCTCTTTCCCCTGGTTTCTCTCGCCTCTCTCTGTTCCCTGGCTTTCCTCTTTTCTATGAAATCTCTCTTTTCCCTATTTCCAGTCAGCCCTCTCTTTTCCCTCTTTCCCCTCGCCAGTCACTTTTCCTTCCTTTCCCTCGCCAGTCTCTTTTAACCTCTATTCCCTCCGTGTCTAATTCCTCACACTTACACTCCACTCCCTCTTTTCCATGAACTCTCTCGTTCCCCTATTTCCAGTCAACTCTCTCTCTTCCCTCTTCCCCCCTCGCCAGTCTCTTTCCCCTGGTTTCTCTCGCCTCTCTCTTTCCCTCGCCAGTATCTGTTACCTCTCTTCCCTCGGTGTCTAATTCTTCCCACTTTCACTCGCCTCCCTCTTTTCCATTAACTCTCTCTTGTCCTTGTTTTCCCTCGCCTCTCTCTTTTCCCTGTTATTCGTCAACTCTGTTATCCCTCTTTTTTCTCGCCAGTCTCTTTCCCTGGTTTATCTCGCCTCTCTCTTTCCCTCGCCAGTCACTTTTATGTCTCTTCCCTTGGTGTCTAATTCTTCCCACTTGCACTCGCCTCCCTCTTTTCCATTAACTCTCTCTTGTCCTTGTTTTCCCTCGCCTGTCTCTTTACCTCTGCTTTCCCTCCATAGTCTCTTTCCCCTGCTTTGCCTCAACCCTCTCTTTTCCCTCTTTCCCCTCGACAGGCACTTTTCCCCCCTTTCCCTCGCCAGTCTCTGTTATCTCTCTTCCCTCGGTGTCTAATACTTCCCACTTTCCCTCGCCTCCCTCTTTTCCATTAACTCTCTTGTCCTTGTTTTTTCTCAACTCTCTCTTTTCCAAGTTTTCCCTCGACTGTCACTTTTCCCCCGTTTCCCTCGCCAGTCTCTGTTATCTCTCTTCCCTCGGTGTCTAATACTTCCCACTTTCCCTCGCCTCTCTCTTTTCCATGAACTCTCTCTTGTCCTTCTTTTCCCTCGCCTCTCTCCTTTCCCTGTAATTCGTCAACTCTGTTATCCCTCTTTTCCCTCGCCAGTCTCTTTCCCCTGGTTTCTCTCGCCTCTCTCTGTTCCCTGGCTTTCCTCTTTTCTATGAAATCTCTCTTTTCCCTATTTCCAATCAACCCTCTCTTTTCCCTCTTCCCCCCTCGCCAGTCTCTTTCCCCTGTTTTATCTCGCCTCTCTCTTTCCCTCGCCAGTCTCTGTTACCTCTATTCCCTCGGTGTCTAATTCTTCCCACTTTCAGTCACCTCCTTCTTTTCCATTAACTCTCTCTTGTCCTTGTTTTCCCTCGCCTGTCTCTTTTCTCCTGCTTTGCCATGACTCTCTCTTTTCCAAATTTTCCCTCGCCAGTGTCTGTTACCTCTCTTCCCTCGGTGTCTAATTCTTCCCACTTTCACCCGACTCCCTCTTTCCCCTCTCATTCCTCAATTCTCTGTTGTCCCTCCCCTCTCTCTTTTACCTCTCTTCCCTCTAGGTCTAATTTTTCCACTTTCACTCGCCTCTCTCTTTTCCCTGTTATTCGTCAACTCTGTTATCCCTCTTTTCCCTCGCCAGTCTCTTTCCCCTGGTTTCTCTCGCCTCTCTCTGTTCCCTGGCTTTCCTCTTTTCTATGAAATCTCTCTTTTCCCTATTTCCAGTCAGCCCTCTCTTTTCCCTCTTTCCCCTCGCCAGTCTCTTTCCCCTGCTTTATCTCGCCTCTCTCTTTCCCTCGCCAGTCTCTGTTACCTCTCTTCCCTCGGTGTCTAATTCTTCCCACTTACACTCGCCTCCTTCTTTTCCATTAACTCTCTCTTGTCCTTGTTTTCCCTCGCCTGTCTCTTTCCCTCTGCTTTCCCTCCATAGTCTCTTTCCCCTGCTTTCCCTCAACCCTCTCTTTTCCCTCTTTCCCCTCGACAGGCACTTATCCCCCCTTTCCCTCGCCAGTCTCTGTTATCTCTCTTCCCTCGGTGTCTAATACTTCCCAGTTTCCCTCGCCTCTGTCTTTTCCCTGTTATTCGTCAACTCTGTTATCCCTCTTCCCCCCTCGCCAGTCTCTTTCCCCTGGTTTATCTCGCCTCTCTCTTTCCCTCGCCAGTCTCTTTTACGTCTCTTCCCTTGGTGTCTAATTCTTCCCACTTGCACTCGCCTCCCTCTTTTCCATTAACTCTCTCTTGTCCTTGTTTTCCCTCGCCTCTCTCTTTTCCCTGTTATTCGTCAACTCTGTTATCCCTCTTTTTTCTCGCCAGTCTCTTTCCCTGGTTTCTCTCGCCTCTGTTCCCTGGCTTTCCTCTTCTCTATGAAATCTCTCTTTTCCCTCTCTCCAGTCAACCCTCTCTTTTCCCTCTTCCCCCCTCGCCACTCTATTTCCCCTGGTTTATCTCGCCTCTCTCTTTCCCTCGCCAGTCTCTGTTATCTCTCTTCCCTCGGTGTCTAATACTTCCCACTTTCCCTCGCCTCTGTCTTTTCCCTGTTATTCGTCAACTCTGTTATCCCTCTTCGCCCCCTCGCCAGTCTCTTTCCCCTGGTTTATCTCGCCTCTCTCTTTCCCTCGCCAGTCTCTTTTACGTCTCTTCCCTTGGTGTCTAATTCTTCCCACTTGCACTCGCCTCCCTCTTTTCCATTAACTCTCTCTTGTCCTTGTTTTCCCTCGCCTGTCTCTTTCCCTCTGCTTTCCCTCCATAGTCTCTTTCCCCTGCTTTCCCTGAACCCTCTCTTTTCCCTCTTTCCCCTCGACAGGCACTTTTCCCCCCTTTCCCTCGCCAGTCTCTGTTATCTCTCTTCCCTCGGTGTCTAATACTTCCCACTTGCACTCGCCTCCCTCTTTTCCATTAACTCTCTTGTCCTTGTTTTTTCTCAACTCTCTATTTTCCAAGTTTTCCCTCGACTGTCACTTTTCCCCCGTTTCCCTCGCCAGTCTCTGTTATCTCTCTTCCCTCGGTGTCTAATACTTCCCACTTTCCCTCGCCTCTCTCTTTTCCATGAACTCTCTCTTGTCCTTCTTTTCCCTCGCCTCTCTCCTTTCCCTGTAATTCGTCAACTCTGTTATCCCTCTTTTCCCTCGCCAGTCTCTTTCCCCTGGTTTCTCTCGCCTCTCTCTGTTCCCTGGCTTTCCTCTTTTCTATGAAATCTCTCTTTTCCCTGTCTCCAGTCAACCCTCTCTTTTCCCTCTTCCCCCCTCGCCAGTCTATTTCCCCTGGTTTATCTCGCCTCTCTCTTTCCCTCGCCAGTCTCTGTTATCTCTCTTCCCTCGGTGTCTAATACTTCCCACTTTCCCTCGCCTCTGTCTTTTCCCTGTTATTCGTCAACTCTGTTATCCCTCTTCCCCCCTCGCCAGTCTCTTTCCCCTGGTTTATCTCGCCTCTCTCTTTCCCTCGCCAGTCTCTTTTATGTCTCTTCCCTTGGTGTCTAATTCTTCCCACTTGCACTCGCCTCCCTCTTTTCCATTAACTCTCTCTTGTCCTTGTTTTCCCTCGCCTGTCTCTTTCCCTCTGCTTTCCCTCCATAGTCTCTTTCCCCTGCTTTCCCTCAACCCTCTTTTCCCTCTTTCCCCTCGACAGTCACTTTTCCCCCCTTTCCCTCGCCAGTCTCTGTTACCTCTCTTCCGTCGGTGTCTAATACTTCCCACTTTCCCTCGCCTCTCTCTTTTCCATGAACTCTCTCTTGTCCTTCTTTTCCCTCGCCTCTCTCCTTTCCCTGTAATTCGTCAACTCTGTTATCCCTCTTTTCCCTCGCCAGTCTCTTTCCCCTGGTTTCTCTCGCCTCTCTCTGTTCCCTGGCTTTCCTCTTTTCTATGAAATCTCTCTTTTCCCTATTTCCAATCAACCCTCTCTTTTCCCTCTTCCCCCCTCGCCAGTCTCTTTCCCCTGGTTTATCTCGCCTCTCTCTTTCCCTCGCCAGTGTCTGTTACCTGTCGTCCCTCGGTGTCCAATTCTTCCCACTTTCACCCGACTCCCTCTTTCCCCTCTCATTCCTCAATAATCTGTTGTCCCTCGTTACCCTCCCCTCTCTCTTTTACCTCTCTTCCCTCTAGGTCTAATTTTTCCACTTTCACTCGCCTCTCTCTTTTCCCTGCTATTCGTCAACTCTGTTATCCCTCTTTTCCCTCGCCAGTCTCTTTCCCCTGGTTTCTCTCGCCTCTCTCTGTTCCCTGGCTTTCCTCTTTTCTATGAAATCTCTCTTTTCCCTATTTCCAGTCAGCCCTCTCTTTTCCCTCTTTCCCCTCGCCAGTCTCTTTCCCCTGGTTTATCTCGCCTCTCTCTTTCCCTCGCCAGTCTCTGTTACCTCTCTTCCCTCGGTGTCTAATTCTTCCCACTTACACTCGCCTCCTTCTTTTCCATTAACTCTCTCTTGTCCTTGTTTTCCCTCGCCTGTCTCTTTCCCTCTGCTTTCCCTCCATAGTCTCTTTCCCCTGCTTTGCCTCAACCCTCTCTTTTCCCTCTTTCCCCTCGACAGGCACTTTTCCCCCCTTTCCCTCGCCAGTCTCTGTTATCTCTCTTCCCTCGGTGTCTAATACTTCCCACTTTCCCTCGCCTCTCTCTTTTCCCTGTTATTCCTCAACTCTGTTATCCTTCTTTTCCCTCGCCAGTCTCTTTCCCCTGGTTTATCTCGCCTCTCTCTTTCCCTCGCCAGTCTCTTTTACGTCTCTTCCCTTGGTGTCTAAGTCTTCCCACTTGCACTCGCCTCCCTCTTTTCCATTAACTCTCTCTTGTCCTTGTTTTCCCTCGCCTGTCTCTTTCCCTCTTATTTCTCTCGTCAGTCTCTTTCCCCTGCTTTCCCTCAACCCTCTCTTTTCCCTCTTTCCCCTCGACAGGCACTTTTCCCCCCTTTCCCTCGCCAGTCTCTGTTATCTCTCTTCCCTCGGTGTCTATTACTTCCCACTTTCCCTCGCCTCCCTCTTTTCCATTAACTCTCTTGTCCTTGTTTTTTCTCAACTCTCTCTTTTCCAAGTTTTCCCTCGACTGTCACTTTTCCCCCGTTTCCCTCGCCAGTCTCTGTTACCTCTCTTCCCTCGGTGTCTAATTCTTCCCACTTTCACTCACCTCCTTCTTTTCCATTAACTCTCTTGTCCTTGTTTTCCCTCGCCTCTTTTCCCCTGCTTTGCCATGACTCTCTCTTTTCCAACTTTTCCCTCGCCAGTCACCTTTCCTTCCTTTTCCTCGCCAGTCTCTGTTACCTCTCTTCCCTCGGTGTCCAATTCTTCCCACTTTCACCCGACTCCCTCTTTCCCCTCTCATTCCTCAATTCTCTGTTGTCCCTCGTTGCCCTCCCCTCTCTCTTTTACCTCTCTTCCCTCTAGGTCTAATTTTTCCACTTTCCCTCGCCTCTCTCTTTTCCCTGTTATTCGTCAACTCTGTTATCCCTCTTTTCCCTCGCCAGTCTCTTTCCCCTGGTTTCTCTCGCCTCTCTCTGTTCCCTGGCTTTCCTCTTTTCTATGAAATCTCTCTTTTCCCTATTTCCAGTCAGCCCTCTCTTTTCCCTCTTTCCCCTCGCCAGTCACTTTTCCTTCCTTTCCCTCGCCAGTCTCTTTTAACCTCTATTCCCTCCGTGTCTAATTCCTCACACTTACACTCCACTCCCTCTTTTCCATGAACTCTCTCGTTCCCCTATTTCCAGTCAACTCTCTCTCTTCCCTCTTCCCCCCTCGCCAGTCTCTTTCCCCTGGTTTATCTCGCCTCTCTCTTTCCCTCGCCAGTATCTGTTACCTCTCTTCCCTCGGTGTCTAATTCTTCCCACTTTCACTCGCCTCCCTCTTTTCCATTAACTCTCTCTTGTCCTTGTTTTCCCTCGCCTCTCTCTTTTCCCTGTTATTCGTCAACTCTGTTATCCCTCTTTTTTCTCGCCAGTCTCTTTCCCTGGTTTATCTCGCCTCTCTCTTTCCCTCGCCAGTCACTTTTATGTCTCTTCCCTTGGTGTCTAATTCTTCCCACTTGCACTCGCCTCCCTCTTTTCCATTAACTCTCTCTTGTCCTTGTTTTCCCTCGCCTGTCTCTTTCCCTCTGCTTTCCCTCCATAGTCTCTTTCCCCTGCTTTCCCTGAACCCTCTCTTTTCCCTCTTTCCCCTCGACAGGCACTTTTCCCCCCTTTCCCTCGCCAGTCTCTGTTATCTCTCTTCCCTCGGTGTCTAATACTTCCCACTTGCACTCGCCTCCCTCTTTTCCATTAACTCTCTTGTCCTTGTTTTTTCTCAACTCTCTATTTTCCAAGTTTTCCCTCGACTGTCACTTTTCCCCCGTTTCCCTCGCCAGTCTCTGTTATCTCTCTTCCCTCGGTGTCTAATACTTCCCACTTTCCCTCGCCTCTCTCTTTTCCATGAACTCTCTCTTGTCCTTCTTTTCCCTCGCCTCTCTCCTTTCCCTGTAATTCGTCAACTCTGTTATCCCTCTTTTCCCTCGCCAGTCTCTTTCCCCTGGTTTCTCTCGCCTCTCTCTGTTCCCTGGCTTTCCTCTTTTCTATGAAATCTCTCTTTTCCCTGTCTCCAGTCAACCCTCTCTTTTCCCTCTTCCCCCCTCGCCAGTCTATTTCCCCTGGTTTATCTCGCCTCTCTCTTTCCCCTCGCCAGTCTCTGTTATCTCTCTTCCCTCGGTGTCTAATACTTCCCACTTTCCCTCGCCTCTGTCTTTTCCCTGTTATTCGTCAACTCTGTTATCCCTCTTCCCCCCTCGCCAGTCTCTTTCCCCTGGTTTATCTCGCCTCTCTCTTTCCCTCGCCAGTCTCTTTTATGTCTCTTCCCTTGGTGTCTAATTCTTCCCACTTGCACTCGCCTCCCTCTTTTCCATTAACTCTCTCTTGTCCTTGTTTTCCCTCGCCTGTCTCTTTCCCTCTGCTTTCCCTCCATAGTCTCTTTCCCCTGCTTTCCCTCAACCCTCTTTTCCCTCTTTCCCCTCGACAGTCACTTTTCCCCCCTTTCCCTCGCCAGTCTCTGTTACCTCTCTTCCGTCGGTGTCTAATACTTCCCACTTTCCCTCGCCTCTCTCTTTTCCATGAACTCTCTCTTGTCCTTCTTTTCCCTCGCCTCTCTCCTTTCCCTGTAATTCGTCAACTCTGTTATCCCTCTTTCCCTCGCCAGTCTCTTTCCCCTGGTTTCTCTCGCCTCTCTCTGTTCCCTGGCTTTCCTCTTTTCTATGAAATCTCTCTTTTCCCTATTTCCAATCAACCCTCTCTTTTCCCTCTTCCCCCCTCGCCAGTCTCTTTCCCCTGGTTTATCTCGCCTCTCTCTTTCCTCGCCAGTGTCTGTTACCTGTCGTCCCTCGGTGTCCAATTCTTCCCACTTTCACCCGACTCCCTCTTTCCCCTCTCATTCCTCAATAATCTGTTGTCCCTCGTTACCCTCCCCTCTCTCTTTTACCTCTCTTCCCTCTAGGTCTAATTTTTCCACTTTCACTCGCCTCTCTCTTTTCCCTGCTATTCGTCAACTCTGTTATCCCTCTTTTCCCTCGCCAGTCTCTTTCCCCTGGTTTCTCTCGCCTCTCTCTGTTCCCTGGCTTTCCTCTTTTCTATGAAATCTCTCTTTTCCCTATTTCCAGTCAGCCCTCTCTTTTCCCTCTTTCCCCTCGCCAGTCTCTTTCCCCTGGTTTATCTCGCCTCTCTCTTTCCCTCGCCAGTCTCTGTTACCTCTCTTCCCTCGGTGTCTAATTCTTCCCACTTACACTCGCCTCCTTCTTTTCCATTAACTCTCTCTTGTCCTTGTTTTCCCTCGCCTGTCTCTTTCCCTCTGCTTTCCCCCTCCATAGTCTCTTTCCCCTGCTTTGCCTCAACCCTCTCTTTTCCCTCTTTCCCCTCGACAAGCACTTTTCCCCCCTTTCCCTCGCCAGTCTCTGTTATCTCTCTTCCCTCGGTGTCTAATACTTCCCACTTTCCCTCGCCTCTCTCTTTTCCCTGTTATTCCTCAACTCTGTTATCCTTCTTTTCCCTCGCCAGTCTCTTTCCCCTGGTTTATCTCGCCTCTCTCTTTCCCTCGCCAGTCTCTTTTACGTCTCTTCCCTTGGTGTCTAAGTCTTCCCACTTGCACTCGCCTCCCTCTTTTCCATTAACTCTCTCTTGTCCTTGTTTTCCCTCGCCTGTCTCTTTCCCTCTTATTTCTCTCGTCAGTCTCTTTCCCCTGCTTTCCCTCAACCCTCTCTTTTCCCTCTTTCCCCTCGACAGGCACTTTTCCCCCCTTTCCCTCGCCAGTCTCTGTTATCTCTCTTCCCTCGGTGTCTATTACTTCCCACTTTCCCTCGCCTCCCTCTTTTCCATTAACTCTCTTGTCCTTGTTTTTTCTCAACTCTCTCTTTTCCAAGTTTTCCCTCGACTGTCACTTTTCCCCCGTTTCCCTCGCCAGTCTCTGTTACCTCTCTTCCCTCGGTGTCTAATTCTTCCCACTTTCACTCACCTCCTTCTTTTCCATTAACTCTCTTGTCCTTGTTTTCCCTCGCCTCTTTTCCCCTGCTTTGCCATGACTCTCTCTTTTCCAACTTTTCCCTCGCCAGTCACCTTTCCTTCCTTTTCCTCGCCAGTCTCTGTTACCTCTCTTCCCTCGGTGTCCAATTCTTCCCACTTTCACCCGACTCCCTCTTTCCCCTCTCATTCCTCAATTCTCTGTTGTCCCTCGTTGCCCTCCCCTCTCTCTTTTACCTCTCTTCCCTCTAGGTCTAATTTTTCCACTTTCCCTCGCCTCTCTCTTTTCCCTGTTATTCGTCAACTCTGTTATCCCTCTTTTCCCTCGCCAGTCTCTTTCCCCTGGTTTCTCTCGCCTCTCTCTGTTCCCTGGCTTTCCTCTTTTCTATGAAATCTCTCTTTTCCCTATTTCCAGTCAGCCCTCTCTTTTCCCTCTTTCCCCTCGCCAGTCACTTTTCCTTCCTTTCCCTCGCCAGTCTCTTTTAACCTCTATTCCCTCCGTGTCTAATTCCTCACACTTACACTCCACTCCCTCTTTTCCATGAACTCTCTCGTTCCCCTATTTCCAGTCAACTCTCTCTCTTCCCTCTTCCCCCCTCTCCAGTCTCTTTCCCCTGGTTTATCTCGCCTCTCTCTTTCCCTCGCCAGTATCTGTTACCTCTCTTCCCTCGGTGTCTAATTCTTCCCACTTTCACTCGCCTCCCTCTTTTCCATTAACTCTCTCTTGTCCTTGTTTTCCCCTCGCCTCTCTCTTTTCCCTGTTATTCGTCAACTCTGTTATCCCTCTTTTTTCTCGCCAGTCTCTTTCCCTGGTTTATCTCGCCTCTCTCTTTCCCTCGCCAGTCACTTTTATGTCTCTTCCCTTGGTGTCTAATTCTTCCCACTTGCACTCGCCTCCCTCTTTTCCATTAACTCTCTCTTGTCCTTGTTTTCCCTCGCCTGTCTCTTTCCCTCTGCTTTCCCTCCATAGTCTCTTTCCCCTGCTTTCCCTGAACCCTCTCTTTTCCCTCTTTCCCCTCGACAGGCACTTTTCCCCCCTTTCCCTCGCCAGTCTCTGTTATCTCTCTTCCCTCGGTGTCTATTACTTCCCACTTTCCCTCGCCTCTCTCTTTTCCCTGTTATTCCTCAACTCTGTTATCCCTCTTTTCCCTCGCCAGTCTCTTTCCCCTGGTTTATCTCGCCTCTCTCTTTCCCTCGCCAGTCTCTTTTACGTCTCTTCCCTTGGTGTCTAAGTCTTCCCACTTGCACTCGCCTCCCTCTTTTCCATTAACTCTCTCTTGTCCTTGTTTTCCCTCGCCTGTCTCTTTCCCTCTTATTTCTCTCGTCAGTCTCTTTCCCCTGCTTTCCCTCAACCCTCTCTTTTCCCTCTTTCCCCTCGACAGGCACTTTTCCCCCCTTTCCCTCGCCAGTCTCTGTTATCTCTCTTCCCTCGGTGTCTATTACTTCCCACTTTCCCTCGCCTCCCTCTTTTCCATTAACTCTCTTGTCCTTGTTTTTTCTCAACTCTCTCTTTTCCAAGTTTTCCCTCGACTGTCACTTTTCCCCCGTTCCCTCGCCAGTCTCTGTTATCTCTCTTCCCTCGGTGTCTAATACTTCCCACTTTCCCTCGCCCCTCTCTTTTCCCTGTTATTCGTCAACTCTGTTATCCCCCTTTTCCCTCGCCAGTCTCTTTCCCCTGGTTTCTCTCGCCTCTCTCTGTTCCCTGGCTTTCCTCTTTTCTATGAAATCTCTCTTTTCCCTATTTCCAGTCAGCCCTCTCTTTTCCCTCTTCCCCCCTCGCCAGTCTCTTTCCCCTGGTTTATCTCGCCTCTCTCTTTCCCTCGCCAGTCTCTGTTACCTCTCTTCCCTCTAGGTCTAATTTTTCCACTTTCCCTCGCCTCTCTCTTTTCCCTGTTATTCGTCAACTCTGTTATCCCTCTTTTCCCTCGCCAGTCTCTTTCCCCTGGTTTATCTCGCCTCTCTCTGTTCCCTGGCTTTCCTCTTTTCTATGAAATCTCTCTTTTCCCTATTTCCAGTCAGCCCTCTCTTTTCCCTCTTCCCCCCTCGCCAGTCTCTTTCCCCTGGTTTATCTCGCCTCTCTCTTTCCCTCGCCAGTGTCTGTTACCTCTCTTCCCTCGGTGTCTAATTCTTCCCACTTTCACCCGACTCCCTCTTTCCCCTCTCATTCCTCAATTCTCTGTTGTCCCTCCCCTCTCTCTTTTACCTCTCTTCCCTCTAGGTCTAATTTTTCCACTTTCCCTCGCCTCTCTTTTCCCTGTTATTCGTCAACTCTGTTATCCCTCTTTTCCCTCGCCAATCTCTTTCCCCTGGTTTATCTCGCCTCTCTCTTTCCCTCGCCAGTCTCTTTTACGTCTCTTCCCTTGGTGTCTAATTCTTCCCACTTGCACTCGCCTCCCTCTTTTCCATTAACTCTCTCTTGTCCTTGTTTTCCCTCGCCTGTCTCTTTCCCTCTGCTTTCCCTCCATAGTCTCTTTCCCCTGCTTTCCCTCAACCCTCTTTTTCCCTCTTTCCCCTCGACAGTCACTTTTCCCCCGTTTCCCTCGCCAGTCTCTGTTATCTCTCTTCCGTCGGTGTCTAATACTTCCCACTTTCCCTCGCCCCTCTCTTTTCCCTGTTATTCGTCAACTCTGTTATCCCTCTTTTCCCTCGCCAGTCTCTTTCCCCTGGTTTCTCTCGCCTCTCTCTGTTCCCTGGCTTTCCTCTTTTCTATGAAATCTCTCTTTTCCCTATTTCCAGTCAGCCCTCTCTTTTCCCTCTTTCCCCTCGCCAGTCACTTTTCCTTCCTTTCCCTCGCCAGTCTCTTTTAACCTCTATTACCTCCGTGTCTAATTCCTCCCACTTACACTCCACTCCCTCTTTTCCATGAACTCTCTCGTTCCCCTATTTCCAGTCAACTCTCTCTCTTCCCTCTTCCCCCCTCGCCAGTCTCTTTCCCCTGGTTTATCTCGCCTCTCTCTTTCCCTCGCCAGTATCTGTTACCTCTCTTCCCTCGGTGTCTAATTCTTCCCACTTTCACTCGCCTCCCTCTTTTCCATTAACTCTCTCTTGTCCTTGTTTTCCCTCGCCTCTCTCTTTTCCCTGTTATTCGTCAACTCTGTTATCCCTCTTTTTTCTCGCCAGTCTCTTTCCCTGGTTTCTCTCGCCTCTGTTCCCTGGCTTTCCTCTTCTCTATGAAATCTCTCTTTTCCCTGTCTCCAGTCAACCCTCTCTTTTCCCTCTTCCCCCCTCGCCACTCTATTTCCCCTGGTTTATCTCGCCTCTCTCTTTCCCTCGCCAGTCTCTGTTATCTCTCTTCCCTCGGTGTCTAATACTTCCCACTTTCCCTCGCCTCTGTCTTTTCCCTGTTATTCGTCAACTCTGTTATCCCTCTTCGCCCCCTCGCCAGTCTCTTTCCCCTGGTTTATCTCGCCTCTCTCTTTCCCTCGCCAGTCTCTTTTACGTCTCTTCCCTTGGTGTCTAATTCTTCCCACTTGCACTCGCCTCCCTCTTTTCCATTAACTCTCTCTTGTCCTTGTTTTCCCTCGCCTGTCTCTTTCCCTCTGCTTTCCCTCCATAGTCTCTTTCCCCTGCTTTCCCTCAACCCTCTCTTTTCCCTCTTTCCCCTCGACAGTCACTTTTCCCCCCTTTCCCTCGCCAGTCTCTGTTACCTCTCTTCCGTCGGTGTCTAATACTTCCCACTTTCCCTCGCCTCTCTCTTTTCCATGAACTCTCTCCTGTCCTTCTTTTCCCTCGCCTCTCTCCTTTCCCTGTAATTCGTCAACTCTGTTATCCCTCTTTTCCCTCGCCAGTCTCTTTCCCCTGGTTTCTCTCGCCTCTCTCTGTTCCCTGGCTTTCCTCTTTTCTATGAAATCTCTCTTTTCCCTATTTCCAATCAACCCTCTCTTTTCCCTCTTCCCCCCTCGCCAGTCTCTTTCCCCTGGTTTATCTCGCCTCTCTCTTTCCCTCGCCAGTGTCTGTTACCTGTCGTCCCTCGGTGTCCAATTCTTCCCACTTTCACCCGACTCCCTCTTTCCCCTCTCATTCCTCAATAATCTGTTGTCCCTCGTTACCCTCCCCTCTCTCTTTTACCTCTCTTCCCTCTAGGTCTAATTTTTCCACTTTCACTCGCCTCTCTCTTTTCCCTGCTATTCGTCAACTCTGTTATCCCTCTTTTCCCTCGCCAGTCTCTTTCCCCTGGTTTCTCTCGCCTCTCTCTGTTCCCTGGCTTTCCTCTTTTCTATGAAATCTCTCTTTTCCCTATTTCCAGTCAGCCCTCTCTTTTCCCTATTCCCCCCTCGCCAGTCTCTTTCCCCTGGTTTATCTCGCCTCTCTCTTTCCCTCGCCAGTCTCTGTTACCTCTCTTCCCTCGGTGTCTAATTCTTCCCACTTACACTCGCCTCCTTCTTTTCCATTAACTCTCTCTTGTCCTTGTTTTCCCTCGCCTGTCTCTTTCCCTCTGCTTTCCCTCCATAGTCTCTTTCCCCTGCTTTGCCTCAACCCTCTCTTTTCCCTCTTTCCCCTCGACAGGCACTTTTCCCCCCTTTCCCTCGCCAGTCTCTGTTATCTCTCTTCCCTCGGTGTCTAATACTTCCCACTTTCCCTCGCCTCTCTCTTTTCCCTGTTATTCCTCAACTCTGTTATCCCTCTTTTCCCTCGCCAGTCTCTTTCCCCTGGTTTATCTCGCCTCTCTCTTTCCCTCGCCAGTCTCTTTTACGTCTCTTCCCTTGGTGTCTAAGTCTTCCCACTTGCACTCGCCTCCCTCTTTTCCATTAACTCTCTCTTGTCCTTGTTTTCCCTCGCCTGTCTCTTTCCCTCTTATTTCTCTCGTCAGTCTCTTTCCCCTGCTTTCCCTCAACCCTCTCTTTTCCCTCTTTCCCCTCGACAGGCACTTTTCCCCCCTTTCCCTCGCCAGTCTCTGTTATCTCTCTTCCCTCGGTGTCTATTACTTCCCACTTTCCCTCGCCTCCCTCTTTTCCATTAACTCTCTTGTCCTTGTTTTTTCTCAACTCTCTCTTTTCCAAGTTTTCCCTCGACTGTCACTTTTCCCCCGTTTCCCTCGACAGTCTCTGTTACCTCTCTTCCCTCGGTGTCTAATTCTTCCCACTTTCACTCACCTCCTTCTTTTCCATTAACTCTCTTGTCCTTGTTTTCCCTCGCCTCTTTTCCCCTGCTTTGCCATGACTCTCTCTTTTCCAACTTTTCCCTCGCCAGTCACCTTTCCTTCCTTTTCCTCGCCAGTCTCTGTTACCTCTCTTCCCTCGGTGTCCAATTCTTCCCACTTTCACCCGACTCCCTCTTTCCCCTCTCATTCCTCAATTCTCTGTTGTCCCTCGTTGCCCTCCCCTCTCTCTTTTACCTCTCTTCCCTCTAGGTCTAATTTTTCCACTTTCCCTCGCCTCTCTCTTTTCCCTGTTATTCGTCAACTCTGTTATCCCTCTTTTCCCTCGCCAGTCTCTTTCCCCTGGTTTCTCTCGCCTCTCTCTGTTCCCTGGCTTTCCTCTTTTCTATGAAATCTCTCTTTTCCCTATTTCCAGTCAGCCCTCTCTTTTCCCTCTTTCCCCTCGCCAGTCACTTTTCCTTCCTTTCCCTCGCCAGTCTCTTTTAACCTCTATTCCCTCCGTGTCTAATTCCTCACACTTACACTCCACTCCCTCTTTTCCATGAACTCTCTCGTTCCCCTATTTCCAGTCAACTCTCTCTCTTCCCTCTTCCCCCCTCGCCAGTCTCTTTCCCCTGGTTTATCTCGCCTCTCTCTTTCCCTCGCCAGTATCTGTTACCTCTCTTCCCTCGGTGTCTAATTCTTCCCACTTTCACTCGCCTCCCTCTTTTCCATTAACTCTCTCTTGTCCTTGTTTTCCCTCGCCTCTCTCTTTTCCCTGTTATTCGTCAACTCTGTTATCCCTCTTTTTTCTCGCCAGTCTCTTTCCCTGGTTTATCTCGCCTCTCTCTTTCCCTCGCCAGTCACTTTTATGTCTCTTCCCTTGGTGTCTAATTCTTCCCACTTGCACTCGCCTCCCTCTTTTCCATTAACTCTCTCTTGTCCTTGTTTTCCCTCGCCTGTCTCTTTCCCTCTGCTTTCCCTCCATAGTCTCTTTCCCCTGCTTTCCCTGAACCCTCTCTTTTCCCTCTTTCCCCTCGACAGGCACTTTTCCCCCCTTTCCCTCGCCAGTCTCTGTTATCTCTCTTCCCTCGGTGTCTAATACTTCCCACTTTCCCTCGCCTCTCTCTTTTCCCTGTTATTCCTCAACTCTGTTATCCCTCTTTTCCCTCGCCAGTCTCTTTCCCCTGGTTTATCTCGCCTCTCTCTTTCCCTCGCCAGTCTCTTTTACGTCTCTTCCCTTGGTGTCTAAGTCTTCCCACTTGCACTCGCCTCCCTCTTTTCCATTAACTCTCTCTTGTCCTTGTTTTCCCTCGCCTGTCTCTTTCCCTCTTATTTCTCTCGTCAGTCTCTTTCCCCTGCTTTCCCTCAACCCTCTCTTTTCCCTCTTTCCCCTCGACAGGCACTTTTCCCCCCTTTCCCTCGCCAGTCTCTGTTATCTCTCTTCCCTCGGTGTCTATTACTTCCCACTTTCCCTCGCCTCCCTCTTTTCCATTAACTCTCTTGTCCTTGTTTTTTCTCAACTCTCTCTTTTCCAAGTTTTCCCTCGACTGTCACTTTTCCCCCCTTTCCCTCGCCAGTCTCTGTTATCTCTCTTCCCTCGGTGTCTAATACTTCCCACTTTCCCTCGCCCCTCTCTTTTCCCTGTTATTCGTCAACTCTGTTATCCCCCTTTTCCCTCGCCAGTCTCTTTCCCCTGGTTTCTCTCGCCTCTCTCTGTTCCCTGGCTTTCCTCTTTTCTATGAAATCTCTCTTTTCCCTATTTCCAATCAACCCTCTCTTTTCCCTCTTCCCCCCTCGCCAGTCTCTTTCCCCTGGTTTATCTCGCCTCTCTCTTTCCCTCGCCAGTCTCTGTTACCTCTCTTCCCTCGGTGTCTAATTCTTCCCACTTTCACTCACCTCCTTCTTTTCCATTAACTCTCTTGTCCTTGTTTTCCCTCGCCTCTTTTCCCCTGCTTTGCCATGACTCTCTCTTTTCCAACTTTTCCCTCGCCAGTCACCTTTCCTTCCTTTTCCTCGCCAGTCTCTGTTACCTCTCTTCCCTCGGTGTCCAATTCTTCCCACTTTCACCCGACTCCCTCTTTCCCCTCTCATTCCTCAATTCTCTGTTGTCCCTCGTTGCCCTCCCCTCTCTCTTTTACCTCTCTTCCCTCTAGGTCTAATTTTTCCACTTTCCCTCGCCTCTCTCTTTTCCCTGTTATTCGTCAACTCTGTTATCCCTCTTTTCCCTCGCCAGTCTCTTTCCCCTGGTTTCTCTCGCCTCTCTCTGTTCCCTGGCTTTCCTCTTTTCTATGAAATCTCTCTTTTCCCTATTTCCAGTCAGCCCTCTCTTTTCCCTCTTTCCCCTCGCCAGTCACTTTTCCTTCCTTTCCCTCGCCAGTCTCTTTTAACCTCTATTCCCTCCGTGTCTAATTCCTCACACTTACACTCCACTCCCTCTTTTCCATGAACTCTCTCGTTCCCCTATTTCCAGTCAACTCTCTCTCTTCCCTCTTCCCCCCTCGCCAGTCTCTTTCCCCTGGTTTCTCTCGCCTCTCTCTTTCCCTCGCCAGTCACTTTTATGTCTCTTCCCTTGGTGTCTAATTCTTCCCACTTGCACTCGCCTCCCTCTTTTCCATTAACTCTCTCTTGTCCTTGTTTTCCCTCGCCTGTCTCTTTCCCTCTGCTTTCCCTCCATAGTCTCTTTCCCCTGCTTTGCCTCAACCCTCTCTTTTCCCTCTTTCCCCTCGACAGGCACTTTTCCCCCCTTTCCCTCGCCAGTCTCTGTTATCTCTCTTCCCTCGGTGTCTAATACTTCCCACTTTCCCTCGCCTCCCTCTTTTCCATTAACTCTCTTGTCCTTGTTTTTTCTCAACTCTCTCTTTTCCAAGTTTTCCCTCGACTGTCACTTTTCCCCCGTTTCCCTCGCCAGTCTCTGTTATCTCTCTTCCCTCGGTGTCTAATACTTCCCACTTTCCCTCGCCTCTCTCTTTTCCATGAACTCTCTCTTGTCCTTCTTTTCCCTCGCCTCTCTCCTTTCCCTGTAATTCGTCAACTCTGTTATCCCTCTTTTCCCTCGCCAGTCTCTTTCCCCTGGTTTCTCTCGCCTCTCTCTGTTCCCTGGCTTTCCTCTTTTCTATGAAATCTCTCTTTTCCCTATTTCCAATCAACCCTCTCTTTTCCCTCTTCCCCCCTCGCCAGTCTCTTTCCCCTGTTTTATCTCGCCTCTCTCTTTCCCTCGCCAGTCTCTGTTACCTCTATTCCCTCGGTGTCTAATTCTTCCCACTTTCAGTCACCTCCTTCTTTTCCATTAACTCTCTCTTGTCCTTGTTTTCCCTCGCCTGTCTCTTTTCTCCTGCTTTGCCATGACTCTCTCTTTTCCAAATTTTCCCTCGCCAGTGTCTGTTACCTCTCTTCCCTCGGTGTCTAATTCTTCCCACTTTCACCCGACTCCCTCTTTCCCCTCTCATTCCTCAATTCTCTGTTGTCCCTCCCCTCTCTCTTTTACCTCTCTTCCCTCTAGGTCTAATTTTTCCACTTTCACTCGCCTCTCTCTTTTCCCTGTTATTCGTCAACTCTGTTATCCCTCTTTTCCCTCGCCAGTCTCTTTCCCCTGGTTTCTCTCGCCTCTCTCTGTTCCCTGGCTTTCCTCTTTTCTATGAAATCTCTCTTTTCCCTATTTCCAGTCAGCCCTCTCTTTTCCCTCTTTCCCCTCGCCAGTCTCTTTCCCCTGCTTTATCTCGCCTCTCTCTTTCCCTCGCCAGTCTCTGTTACCTCTCTTCCCTCGGTGTCTAATTCTTCCCACTTACACTCGCCTCCTTCTTTTCCATTAACTCTCTCTTGTCCTTGTTTTCCCTCGCCTGTCTCTTTCCCTCTGCTTTCCCTCCATAGTCTCTTTCCCCTGCTTTCCCTCAACCCTCTCTTTTCCCTCTTTCCCCTCGACAGGCACTTATCCCCCCTTTCCCTCGCCAGTCTCTGTTATCTCTCTTCCCTCGGTGTCTAATACTTCCCAGTTTCCCTCGCCTCTGTCTTTTCCCTGTTATTCGTCAACTCTGTTATCCCTCTTCCCCCCTCGCCAGTCTCTTTCCCCTGGTTTATCTCGCCTCTCTCTTTCCCTCGCCAGTCTCTTTTACGTCTCTTCCCTTGGTGTCTAATTCTTCCCACTTGCACTCGCCTCCCTCTTTTCCATTAACTCTCTCTTGTCCTTGTTTTCCCTCGCCTCTCTCTTTTCCCTGTTATTCGTCAACTCTGTTATCCCTCTTTTTTCTCGCCAGTCTCTTTCCCTGGTTTCTCTCGCCTCTGTTCCCTGGCTTTCCTCTTCTCTATGAAATCTCTCTTTTCCCTCTCTCCAGTCAACCCTCTCTTTTCCCTCTTCCCCCCTCGCCACTCTATTTCCCCTGGTTTATCTCGCCTCTCTCTTTCCCTCGCCAGTCTCTGTTATCTCTCTTCCCTCGGTGTCTATTACTTCCCACTTTCCCTCGCCTCTGTCTTTTCCCTGTTATTCGTCAACTCTGTTATCCCTCTTCGCCCCCTCGCCAGTCTCTTTCCCCTGGTTTATCTCGCCTCTCTCTTTCCCTCGCCAGTCTCTTTTACGTCTCTTCCCTTGGTGTCTAATTCTTCCCACTTGCACTCGCCTCCCTCTTTTCCATTAACTCTCTCTTGTCCTTGTTTTCCCTCGCCTGTCTCTTTCCCTCTGCTTTCCCTCCATAGTCTCTTTCCCCTGCTTTCCCTGAACCCTCTCTTTTCCCTCTTTCCCCTCGACAGGCACTTTTCCCCCCTTTCCCTCGCCAGTCTCTGTTATCTCTCTTCCCTCGGTGTCTAATACTTCCCACTTGCACTCGCCTCCCTCTTTTCCATTAACTCTCTTGTCCTTGTTTTTTCTCAACTCTCTATTTTCCAAGTTTTCCCTCGACTGTCACTTTTCCCCCGTTTCCCTCGCCAGTCTCTGTTATCTCTCTTCCCTCGGTGTCTAATACTTCCCACTTTCCCTCGCCTCTCTCTTTTCCATGAACTCTCTCTTGTCCTTCTTTTCCCTCGCCTCTCTCCTTTCCCTGTAATTCGTCAACTCTGTTATCCCTCTTTTCCCTCGCCAGTCTCTTTCCCCTGGTTTCTCTCGCCTCTCTCTGTTCCCTGGCTTTCCTCTTTTCTATGAAATCTCTCTTTTCCCTGTCTCCAGTCAACCCTCTCTTTTCCCTCTTCCCCCCTCGCCAGTCTATTTCCCCTGGTTTATCTCGCCTCTCTCTTTCCCTCGCCAGTCTCTGTTATCTCTCTTCCCTCGGTGTCTAATACTTCCCACTTTCCCTCGCCTCTGTCTTTTCCCTGTTATTCGTCAACTCTGTTATCCCTCTTCCCCCCTCGCCAGTCTCTTTCCCCTGGTTTATCTCGCCTCTCTCTTTCCCTCGCCAGTCTCTTTTATGTCTCTTCCCTTGGTGTCTAATTCTTCCCACTTGCACTCGCCTCCCTCTTTTCCATTAACTCTCTCTTGTCCTTGTTTTCCCTCGCCTGTCTCTTTCCCTCTGCTTTCCCTCCATAGTCTCTTTCCCCTGCTTTCCCTCAACCCTCTTTTCCCTCTTTCCCCTCGACAGTCACTTTTCCCCCCTTTCCCTCGCCAGTCTCTGTTACCTCTCTTCCGTCGGTGTCTAATACTTCCCACTTTCCCTCGCCTCTCTCTTTTCCATGAACTCTCTCTTGTCCTTCTTTTCCCTCGCCTCTCTCCTTTCCCTGTAATTCGTCAACTCTGTTATCCCTCTTTTCCCTCGCCAGTCTCTTTCCCCTGGTTTCTCTCGCCTCTCTCTGTTCCCTGGCTTTCCTCTTTTCTATGAAATCTCTCTTTTCCCTATTTCCAATCAACCCTCTCTTTTCCCTCTTCCCCCCTCGCCAGTCTCTTTCCCCTGGTTTATCTCGCCTCTCTCTTTCCCTCGCCAGTGTCTGTTACCTGTCGTCCCTCGGTGTCCAATTCTTCCCACTTTCACCCGACTCCCTCTTTCCCCTCTCATTCCTCAATAATCTGTTGTCCCTCGTTACCCTCCCCTCTCTCTTTTACCTCTCTTCCCTCTAGGTCTAATTTTTCCACTTTCACTCGCCTCTCTCTTTTCCCTGCTATTCGTCAACTCTGTTATCCCTCTTTTCCCTCGCCAGTCTCTTTCCCCTGGTTTCTCTCGCCTCTCTCTGTTCCCTGGCTTTCCTCTTTTCTATGAAATCTCTCTTTTCCCTATTTCCAGTCAGCCCTCTCTTTTCCCTCTTTCCCCTCGCCAGTCTCTTTCCCCTGGTTTATCTCGCCTCTCTCTTTCCCTCGCCAGTCTCTGTTACCTCTCTTCCCTCGGTGTCTAATTCTTCCCACTTACACTCGCCTCCTTCTTTTCCATTAACTCTCTCTTGTCCTTGTTTTCCCTCGCCTGTCTCTTTCCCTCTGCTTTCCCTCCATAGTCTCTTTCCCCTGCTTTGCCTCAACCCTCTCTTTTCCCTCTTTCCCCTCGACAGGCACTTTTCCCCCCTTTCCCTCGCCAGTCTCTGTTATCTCTCTTCCCTCGGTGTCTAATACTTCCCACTTTCCCTCGCCTCTCTCTTTTCCCTGTTATTCCTCAACTCTGTTATCCTTCTTTTCCCTCGCCAGTCTCTTTCCCCTGGTTTATCTCGCCTCTCTCTTTCCCTCGCCAGTCTCTTTTACGTCTCTTCCCTTGGTGTCTAAGTCTTCCCACTTGCACTCGCCTCCCTCTTTTCCATTAACTCTCTCTTGTCCTTGTTTTCCCTCGCCTGTCTCTTTCCCTCTTATTTCTCTCGTCAGTCTCTTTCCCCTGCTTTCCCTCAACCCTCTCTTTTCCCTCTTTCCCCTCGACAGGCACTTTTCCCCCCTTTCCCTCGCCAGTCTCTGTTATCTCTCTTCCCTCGGTGTCTATTACTTCCCACTTTCCCTCGCCTCCCTCTTTTCCATTAACTCTCTTGTCCTTGTTTTTTCTCAACTCTCTCTTTTCCAAGTTTTCCCTCGACTGTCACTTTTCCCCCGTTTCCCTCGCCAGTCTCTGTTACCTCTCTTCCCTCGGTGTCTAATTCTTCCCACTTTCACTCACCTCCTTCTTTTCCATTAACTCTCTTGTCCTTGTTTTCCCTCGCCTCTTTTCCCCTGCTTTGCCATGACTCTCTCTTTTCCAACTTTTCCCTCGCCAGTCACCTTTCCTTCCTTTTCCTCGCCAGTCTCTGTTACCTCTCTTCCCTCGGTGTCCAATTCTTCCCACTTTCACCCGACTCCCTCTTTCCCCTCTCATTCCTCAATTCTCTGTTGTCCCTCGTTGCCCTCCCCTCTCTCTTTTACCTCTCTTCCCTCTAGGTCTAATTTTTCCACTTTCCCTCGCCTCTCTCTTTTCCCTGTTATTCGTCAACTCTGTTATCCCTCTTTTCCCTCGCCAGTCTCTTTCCCCTGGTTTCTCTCGCCTCTCTCTGTTCCCTGGCTTTCCTCTTTTCTATGAAATCTCTCTTTTCCCTATTTCCAGTCAGCCCTCTCTTTTCCCTCTTTCCCCTCGCCAGTCACTTTTCCTTCCTTTCCCTCGCCAGTCTCTTTTAACCTCTATTCCCTCCGTGTCTAATTCCTCACACTTACACTCCACTCCCTCTTTTCCATGAACTCTCTCGTTCCCCTATTTCCAGTCAACTCTCTCTCTTCCCTCTTCCCCCCTCGCCAGTCTCTTTCCCCTGGTTTATCTCGCCTCTCTCTTTCCCTCGCCAGTATCTGTTACCTCTCTTCCCTCGGTGTCTAATTCTTCCCACTTTCACTCGCCTCCCTCTTTTCCATTAACTCTCTCTTGTCCTTGTTTTCCCTCGCCTCTCTCTTTTCCCTGTTATTCGTCAACTCTGTTATCCCTCTTTTTTCTCGCCAGTCTCTTTCCCTGGTTTATCTCGCCTCTCTCTTTCCCTCGCCAGTCACTTTTATGTCTCTTCCCTTGGTGTCTAATTCTTCCCACTTGCACTCGCCTCCCTCTTTTCCATTAACTCTCTCTTGTCCTTGTTTTCCCTCGCCTGTCTCTTTCCCTCTGCTTTCCCTCCATAGTCTCTTTCCCCTGCTTTCCCTGAACCCTCTCTTTTCCCTCTTTCCCCTCGACAGGCACTTTTCCCCCCTTTCCCTCGCCAGTCTCTGTTATCTCTCTTCCCTCGGTGTCTAATACTTCCCACTTGCACTCGCCTCCCTCTTTTCCATTAACTCTCTTGTCCTTGTTTTTTCTCAACTCTCTATTTTCCAAGTTTTCCCTCGACTGTCACTTTTCCCCCGTTTCCCTCGCCAGTCTCTGTTATCTCTCTTCCCTCGGTGTCTAATACTTCCCACTTTCCCTCGCCTCTCTCTTTTCCATGAACTCTCTCTTGTCCTTCTTTTCCCTCGCCTCTCTCCTTTCCCTGTAATTCGTCAACTCTGTTATCCCTCTTTTCCCTCGCCAGTCTCTTTCCCCTGGTTTCTCTCGCCTCTCTCTGTTCCCTGGCTTTCCTCTTTTCTATGAAATCTCTCTTTTCCCTGTCTCCAGTCAACCCTCTCTTTTCCCTCTTCCCCCCTCGCCAGTCTATTTCCCCTGGTTTATCTCGCCTCTCTCTTTCCCTCGCCAGTCTCTGTTATCTCTCTTCCCTCGGTGTCTAATACTTCCCACTTTCCCTCGCCTCTGTCTTTTCCCTGTTATTCGTCAACTCTGTTATCCCTCTTCCCCCCTCGCCAGTCTCTTTCCCCTGGTTTATCTCGCCTCTCTCTTTCCCTCGCCAGTCTCTTTTATGTCTCTTCCCTTGGTGTCTAATTCTTCCCACTTGCACTCGCCTCCCTCTTTTCCATTAACTCTCTCTTGTCCTTGTTTTCCCTCGCCTGTCTCTTTCCCTCTGCTTTCCCTCCATAGTCTCTTTCCCCTGCTTTCCCTCAACCCTCTTTTCCCTCTTTCCCCTCGACAGTCACTTTTCCCCCCTTTCCCTCGCCAGTCTCTGTTACCTCTCTTCCGTCGGTGTCTAATACTTCCCACTTTCCCTCGCCTCTCTCTTTTCCATGAACTCTCTCTTGTCCTTCTTTTCCCTCGCCTCTCTCCTTTCCCTGTAATTCGTCAACTCTGTTATCCCTCTTTTCCCTCGCCAGTCTCTTTCCCCTGGTTTCTCTCGCCTCTCTCTGTTCCCTGGCTTTCCTCTTTTCTATGAAATCTCTCTTTTCCCTATTTCCAATCAACCCTCTCTTTTCCCTCTTCCCCCCTCGCCAGTCTCTTTCCCCTGGTTTATCTCGCCTCTCTCTTTCCCTCGCCAGTGTCTGTTACCTGTCGTCCCTCGGTGTCCAATTCTTCCCACTTTCACCCGACTCCCTCTTTCCCCTCTCATTCCTCAATAATCTGTTGTCCCTCGTTACCCTCCCCTCTCTCTTTTACCTCTCTTCCCTCTAGGTCTAATTTTTCCACTTTCACTCGCCTCTCTCTTTTCCCTGCTATTCGTCAACTCTGTTATCCCTCTTTTCCCTCGCCAGTATCTTTCCCCTGGTTTCTCTCGCCTCTCTCTGTTCCCTGGCTTTCCTCTTTTCTATGAAATCTCTCTTTTCCCTATTTCCAGTCAGCCCTCTCTTTTCCCTCTTTCCCCTCGCCAGTCTCTTTCCCCTGGTTTATCTCGCCTCTCTCTTTCCCTCGCCAGTCTCTGTTACCTCTCTTCCCTCGGTGTCTAATTCTTCCCACTTACACTCGCCTCCTTCTTTTCCATTAACTCTCTCTTGTCCTTGTTTTCCCTCGCCTGTCTCTTTCCCTCTGCTTTCCCTCCATAGTCTCTTTCCCCTGCTTTGCCTCAACCCTCTCTTTTCCCTCTTTCCCCTCGACAGGCACTTTTCCCCCCTTTCCCTCGCCAGTCTCTGTTATCTCTCTTCCCTCGGTGTCTAATACTTCCCACTTTCCCTCGCCTCTCTCTTTTCCCTGTTATTCCTCAACTCTGTTATCCTTCTTTTCCCTCGCCAGTCTCTTTCCCCTGGTTTATCTCGCCTCTCTCTTTCCCTCGCCAGTCTCTTTTACGTCTCTTCCCTTGGTGTCTAAGTCTTCCCACTTGCACTCGCCTCCCTCTTTTCCATTAACTCTCTCTTGTCCTTGTTTTCCCTCGCCTGTCTCTTTCCCTCTTATTTCTCTCGTCAGTCTCTTTCCCCTGCTTTCCCTCAACCCTCTCTTTTCCCTCTTTCCCCTCGACAGGCACTTTTCCCCCCTTTCCCTCGCCAGTCTCTGTTATCTCTCTTCCCTCGGTGTCTATTACTTCCCACTTTCCCTCGCCTCCCTCTTTTCCATTAACTCTCTTGTCCTTGTTTTTTCTCAACTCTCTCTTTTCCAAGTTTTCCCTCGACTGTCACTTTTCCCCCGTTTCCCTCGCCAGTCTCTGTTACCTCTCTTCCCTCGGTGTCTAATTCTTCCCACTTTCACTCACCTCCTTCTTTTCCATTAACTCTCTTGTCCTTGTTTTCCCTCGCCTCTTTTCCCCTGCTTTGCCATGACTCTCTCTTTTCCAACTTTTCCCTCGCCAGTCACCTTTCCTTCCTTTTCCTCGCCAGTCTCTGTTACCTCTCTTCCCTCGGTGTCCAATTCTTCCCACTTTCACCCGACTCCCTCTTTCCCCTCTCATTCCTCAATTCTCTGTTGTCCCTCGTTGCCCTCCCCTCTCTCTTTTACCTCTCTTCCCTCTAGGTCTAATTTTTCCACTTTCCCTCGCCTCTCTCTTTTCCCTGTTATTCGTCAACTCTGTTATCCCTCTTTTCCCTCGCCAGTCTCTTTCCCCTGGTTTCTCTCGCCTCTCTCTGTTCCCTGGCTTTCCTCTTTTCTATGAAATCTCTCTTTTCCCTATTTCCAGTCAGCCCTCTCTTTTCCCTCTTTCCCCTCGCCAGTCACTTTTCCTTCCTTTCCCTCGCCAGTCTCTTTTAACCTCTATTCCCTCCGTGTCTAATTCCTCACACTTACACTCCACTCCCTCTTTTCCATGAACTCTCTCGTTCCCCTATTTCCAGTCAACTCTCTCTCTTCCCTCTTCCCCCCTCGCCAGTCTCTTTCCCCTGGTTTCTCTCGCCTCTCTCTTTCCCTCGCCAGTATCTGTTACCTCTCTTCCCTCGGTGTCTAATTCTTCCCACTTTCACTCGCCTCCCTCTTTTCCATTAACTCTCTCTTGTCCTTGTTTTCCCTCGCCTCTCTCTTTTCCCTGTTATTCGTCAACTCTGTTATCCCTCTTTTTTCTCGCCAGTCTCTTTCCCTGGTTTATCTCGCCTCTCTCTTTCCCTCGCCAGTCACTTTTATGTCTCTTCCCTTGGTGTCTAATTCTTCCCACTTGCACTCGCCTCCCTCTTTTCCATTAACTCTCTCTTGTCCTTGTTTTCCCTCGCCTGTCTCTTTCCCTCTGCTTTCCCTCCATAGTCTCTTTCCCCTGCTTTCCCTGAACCCTCTCTTTTCCCTCTTTCCCCTCGACAGGCACTTTTCCCCCCTTTCCCTCGCCAGTCTCTGTTATCTCTCTTCCCTCGGTGTCTATTACTTCCCACTTTCCCTCGCCTCTCTCTTTTCCCTGTTATTCCTCAACTCTGTTATCCCTCTTTTCCCTCGCCAGTCTCTTTCCCCTGGTTTATCTCGCCTCTCTCTTTCCCTCGCCAGTCTCTTTTACGTCTCTTCCCTTGGTGTCTAAGTCTTCCCACTTGCACTCGCCTCCCTCTTTTCCATTAACTCTCTCTTGTCCTTGTTTTCCCTCGCCTGTCTCTTTCCCTCTTATTTCTCTCGTCAGTCTCTTTCCCCTGCTTTCCCTCAACCCTCTCTTTTCCCTCTTTCCCCTCGACAGGCACTTTTCCCCCCTTTCCCTCGCCAGTCTCTGTTATCTCTCTTCCCTCGGTGTCTATTACTTCCCACTTTCCCTCGCCTCCCTCTTTTCCATTAACTCTCTTGTCCTTGTTTTTTCTCAACTCTCTCTTTTCCAAGTTTTCCCTCGACTGTCACTTTTCCCCCGTTTCCCTCGCCAGTCTCTGTTATCTCTCTTCCCTCGGTGTCTAATACTTCCCACTTTCCCTCGCCCCTCTCTTTTCCCTGTTATTCGTCAACTCTGTTATCCCCCTTTTCCCTCGCCAGTCTCTTTCCCCTGGTTTCTCTCGCCTCTCTCTGTTCCCTGGCTTTCCTCTTTTCTATGAAATCTCTCTTTTCCCTATTTCCAGTCAGCCCTCTCTTTTCCCTCTTCCCCCCTCGCCAGTCTCTTTCCCCTGGTTTATCTCGCCTCTCTCTTTCCCTCGCCAGTCTCTGTTACCTCTCTTCCCTCTAGGTCTAATTTTTCCACTTTCCCTCGCCTCTCTCTTTTCCCTGTTATTCGTCAACTCTGTTATCCCTCTTTTCCCTCGCCAGTCTCTTTCCCCTGGTTTATCTCGCCTCTCTCTGTTCCCTGGCTTTCCTCTTTTCTATGAAATCTCTCTTTTCCCTATTTCCAGTCAGCCCTCTCTTTTCCCTCTTCCCCCCTCGCCAGTCTCTTTCCCCTGGTTTATCTCGCCTCTCTCTTTCCCTCGCCAGTGTCTGTTACCTCTCTTCCCTCGGTGTCTAATTCTTCCCACTTTCACCCGACTCCCTCTTTCCCCTCTCATTCCTCAATTCTCTGTTGTCCCTCCCCTCTCTCTTTTACCTCTCTTCCCTCTAGGTCTAATTTTTCCACTTTCCCTCGCCTCTCTTTTCCCTGTTATTCGTCAACTCTGTTATCCCTCTTTTCCCTCGCCAATCTCTTTCCCCTGGTTTATCTCGCCTCTCTCTTTCCCTCGCCAGTCTCTTTTACGTCTCTTCCCTTGGTGTCTAATTCTTCCCACTTGCACTCGCCTCCCTCTTTTCCATTAACTCTCTCTTGTCCTTGTTTTCCCTCGCCTGTCTCTTTCCCTCTGCTTTCCCTCCATAGTCTCTTTCCCCTGCTTTCCCTCAACCCTCTTTTTCCCTCTTTCCCCTCGACAGTCACTTTTCCCCCGTTTCCCTCGCCAGTCTCTGTTATCTCTCTTCCGTCGGTGTCTAATACTTCCCACTTTCCCTCGCCCCTCTCTTTTCCCTGTTATTCGTCAACTCTGTTATCCCTCTTTTCCCTCGCCAGTCTCTTTCCCCTGGTTTCTCTCGCCTCTCTCTGTTCCCTGGCTTTCCTCTTTTCTATGAAATCTCTCTTTTCCCTATTTCCAGTCAGCCCTCTCTTTTCCCTCTTTCCCCTCGCCAGTCACTTTTCCTTCCTTTCCCTCGCCAGTCTCTTTTAACCTCTATTCCCTCCGTGTCTAATTCCTCCCACTTACACTCCACTCCCTCTTTTCCATGAACTCTCTCGTTCCCCTATTTCCAGTCAACTCTCTCTCTTCCCTCTTCCCCCCTCGCCAGTCTCTTTCCCCTGGTTTATCTCGCCTCTCTCTTTCCCTCGCCAGTATCTGTTACCTCTCTTCCCTCGGTGTCTAATTCTTCCCACTTTCACTCGCCTCCCTCTTTTCCATTAACTCTCTCTTGTCCTTGTTTTCCCTCGCCTCTCTCTTTTCCCTGTTATTCGTCAACTCTGTTATCCCTCTTTTTTCTCGCCAGTCTCTTTCCCTGGTTTCTCTCGCCTCTGTTCCCTGGCTTTCCTCTTCTCTATGAAATCTCTCTTTTCCCTGTCTCCAGTCAACCCTCTCTTTTCCCTCTTCCCCCCTCGCCACTCTATTTCCCCTGGTTTATCTCGCCTCTCTCTTTCCCTCGCCAGTCTCTGTTATCTCTCTTCCCTCGGTGTCTAATACTTCCCACTTTCCCTCGCCTCTGTCTTTTCCCTGTTATTCGTCAACTCTGTTATCCCTCTTCGCCCCCTCGCCAGTCTCTTTCCCCTGGTTTATCTCGCCTCTCTCTTTCCCTCGCCAGTCTCTGTTACCTCTCTTCCCTCGGTGTCTAATTCTTCCCACTTTCAGTCACCTCCTTCTTTTCCATTAACTCTCTTGTCCTTGTTTTCCCTCGCCTCTTTTCCCCTGCTTTGCCATGACTCTCTCTTTTCCAACTTTTCCCTCGCCAGTCACCTTTCCTTCCTTTTCCTCGCCAGTCTCTGTTACCTCTCTTCCCTCGGTGTCCAATTCTTCCCACTTTCACCCGACTCCCTCTTTCCCCTCTCATTCCTCAATTCTCTGTTGTCCCTCGTTGCCCTCCCCTCTCTCTTTTACCTCTCTTCCCTCTAGGTCTAATTTTTCCACTTTCCCTCGCCTCTCTCTTTTCCCTGTTATTCGTCAACTCTGTTATCCCTCTTTTCCCTCGCCAGTCTCTTTCCCCTGGTTTCTCTCGCCTCTCTCTTTCCCTCGCCAGTATCTGTTACCTCTCTTCCCTCGGTGTCTAATTCTTCCCACTTTCACTCGCCTCCCTCTTTTCCATTAACTCTCTCTTGTCCTTGTTTTCCCTCGCCTCTCTCTTTTCCCTGTTATTCGTCAACTCTGTTATCCCTCTTTTTTCTCGCCAGTCTCTTTCCCTGGTTTCTCTCGCCTCTGTTCCCTGGCTTTCCTCTTCTCTATGAAATCTCTCTTTTCCCTGTCTCCAGTCAACCCTCTCTTTTCCCTCTTCCCCCCTCGCCACTCTATTTCCCCTGGTTTATCTCGCCTCTCTCTTTCCCTCGCCAGTCTCTGTTATCTCTCTTCCCTCGGTGTCTAATACTTCCCACTTTCCCTCGCCTCTGTCTTTTCCCTGTTATTCGTCAACTCTGTTATCCCTCTTCGCCCCCTCGCCAGTCTCTTTCCCCTGGTTTATCTCGCCTCTCTCTTTCCCTCGCCAGTCTCTGTTACCTCTCTTCCCTCGGTGTCTAATTCTTCCCACTTTCAGTCACCTCCTTCTTTTCCATTAACTCTCTTGTCCTTGTTTTCCCTCGCCTCTTTTCCCCTGCTTTGCCATGACTCTCTCTTTTCCAACTTTTCCCTCGCCAGTCACCTTTCCTTCCTTTTCCTCGCCAGTCTCTGTTACCTCTCTTCCCTCGGTGTCCAATTCTTCCCACTTTCACCCGACTCCCTCTTTCCCCTCTCATTCCTCAATTCTCTGTTGTCCCTCGTTGCCCTCCCCTCTCTCTTTTACCTCTCTTCCCTCTAGGTCTAATTTTTCCACTTTCCCTCGCCTCTCTCTTTTCCCTGTTATTCGTCAACTCTGTTATCCCTCTTTTCCCTCGCCAGTCTCTTTCCCCTGGTTTCTCTCGCCTCTCTCTTTCCCTCGCCAGTATCTGTTACCTCTCTTCCCTCGGTGTCTAATTCTTCCCACTTTCACTCGCCTCCCTCTTTTCCATTAACTCTCTCTTGTCCTTGTTTTCCCTCGCCTCTCTCTTTTCCCTGTTATTCGTCAACTCTGTTATCCCTCTTTTTTCTCGCCAGTCTCTTTCCCTGGTTTCTCTCGCCTCTGTTCCCTGGCTTTCCTCTTCTCTATGAAATCTCTCTTTTCCCTCTCTCCAGTCAACCCTCTCTTTTCCCTCTTCCCCCCTCGCCACTCTATTTCCCCTGGTTTATCTCGCCTCTCTCTTTCCCTCGCCAGTCTCTGTTATCTCTCTTCCCTCGGTGTCTAATACTTCCCACTTTCCCTCGCCTCTGTCTTTTCCCTGTTATTCGTCAACTCTGTTATCCCTCTTCGCCCCCTCGCCAGTCTCTTTCCCCTGGTTTATCTCGCCTCTCTCTTTCCCTCGCCAGTCTCTGTTACCTCTCTTCCCTCGGTGTCTAATTCTTCCCACTTTCAGTCACCTCCTTCTTTTCCATTAACTCTCTTGTCCTTGTTTTCCCTCGCCTCTTTTCCCCTGCTTTGCCATGACTCTCTCTTTTCCAACTTTTCCCTCGCCAGTCACCTTTCCTTCCTTTTCCTCGCCAGTCTCTGTTACCTCTCTTCCCTCGGTGTCCAATTCTTCCCACTTTCACCCGACTCCCTCTTTCCCCTCTCATTCCTCAATTCTCTGTTGTCCCTCGTTGCCCTCCCCTCTCTCTTTTACCTCTCTTCCCTCTAGGTCTAATTTTTCCACTTTCCCTCGCCTCTCTCTTTTCCCTGTTATTCGTCAACTCTGTTATCCCTCTTTTCCCTCGCCAGTCTCTTTCCCCTGGTTTCTCTCGCCTCTCTCTTTCCCTCGCCAGTATCTGTTACCTCTCTTCCCTCGGTGTCTAATTCTTCCCACTTTCACTCGCCTCCCTCTTTTCCATTAACTCTCTTGTCCTTGTTTTCCCTCGCCTCTCTCTTTTCCCTGTTATTCGTCAACTCTGTTATCCCTCTTTTTTCTCGCCAGTCTCTTTCCCTGGTTTCTCTCGCCTCTGTTCCCTGGCTTTCCTCTTCTCTATGAAATCTCTCTTTTCCCTCTCTCCAGTCAACCCTCTCTTTTCCCTCTTCCCCCCTCGCCAGTCTATTTCCCCTGGTTTATCTCGCCTCTCTCTTTCCCTCGCCAGTCTCTGTTATCTCTCTTCCCTCGGTGTCTAATACTTCCCACTTTCCCTCGCCTCTGTCTTTTCCCTGTTATTCGTCAACTCTGTTATCCCTCTTCGCCCCCTCGCCAGTCTCTTTCCCCTGGTTTATCTCGCCTCTCTCTTTCCCTCGCCAGTCTCTTTTACGTCTCTTCCCTTGGTGTCTAATTCTTCCCACTTGCACTCGCCTCCCTCTTTTCCATTAACTCTCTCTTGTCCTTGTTTTCCCTCGCCTGTCTCTTTCCCTCTGCTTTCCCTCCATAGTCTCTTTCCCCTGCTTTGCCTCAACCCTCTCTTTTCCCTCTTTCCCCTCGACAGTCACTTTTCCCCCCTTTCCCTCGCCAGTCTCTGTTACCTCTCTTCCGTCGGTGTCTAATACTTCCCACTTTCCCTCGCCTCTCTCTTTTCCATGAACTCTCTCCTGTCCTTCTTTTCCCTCGCCTCTCTCCTTTCCCTGTAATTCGTCAACTCTGTTATCCCTCTTTTCCCTCGCCAGTCTCTTTCCCCTGGTTTCTCTCGCCTCTCTCTGTTCCCTGGCTTTCCTCTTTTCTATGAAATCTCTCTTTTCCCTATTTCCAATCAACCCTCTCTTTTCCCTCTTCCCCCCTCGCCAGTCTCTTTCCCCTGGTTTATCTCGCCTCTCTCTTTCCCTCGCCAGTGTCTGTTACCTGTCGTCCCTCGGTGTCCAATTCTTCCCACTTTCACCCGACTCCCTCTTTCCCCTCTCATTCCTCAATAATCTGTTGTCCCTCGTTACCCTCCCCTCTCTCTTTTACCTCTCTTCCCTCTAGGTCTAATTTTTCCACTTTCACTCGCCTCTCTCTTTTCCCTGCTATTCGTCAACTCTGTTATCCCTCTTTTCCCTCGCCAGTCTCTTTCCCCTGGTTTCTCTCGCCTCTCTCTGTTCCCTGGCTTTCCTCTTTTCTATGAAATCTCTCTTTTCCCTATTTCCAGTCAGCCCTCTCTTTTCCCTATTCCCCCCTCGCCAGTCTCTTTCCCCTGGTTTATCTCGCCTCTCTCTTTCCCTCGCCAGTCTCTGTTACCTCTCTTCCCTCGGTGTCTAATTCTTCCCACTTACACTCGCCTCCTTCTTTTCCATTAACTCTCTCTTGTCCTTGTTTTCCCTCGCCTGTCTCTTTCCCTCTGCTTTCCCTCCATAGTCTCTTTCCCCTGCTTTGCCTCAACCCTCTCTTTTCCCTCTTTCCCCTCGACAGGCACTTTTCCCCCCTTTCCCTCGCCAGTCTCTGTTATCTGTCTTCCCTCGGTGTCTAATACTTCCCACTTTCCCTCGCCTCTCTCTTTTCCCTGTTATTCCTCAACTCTGTTATCCCTCTTTTCCCTCGCCAGTCTCTTTCCCCTGGTTTATCTCGCCTCTCTCTTTCCCTCGCCAGTCTCTTTTACGTCTCTTCCCTTGGTGTCTAAGTCTTCCCACTTGCACTCGCCTCCCTCTTTTCCATTAACTCTCTCTTGTCCTTGTTTTCCCTCGCCTGTCTCTTTCCCTCTTATTTCTCTCGTCAGTCTCTTTCCCCTGCTTTCCCTCAACCCTCTCTTTTCCCTCTTTCCCCTCGACAGGCACTTTTCCCCCCTTTCCCTCGCCAGTCTCTGTTATCTCTCTTCCCTCGGTGTCTATTACTTCCCACTTTCCCTCGCCTCCCTCTTTTCCATTAACTCTCTTGTCCTTGTTTTTTCTCAACTCTCTCTTTTCCAAGTTTTCCCTCGACTGTCACTTTTCCCCCGTTTCCCTCGACAGTCTCTGTTACCTCTCTTCCCTCGGTGTCTAATTCTTCCCACTTTCACTCACCTCCTTCTTTTCCATTAACTCTCTTGTCCTTGTTTTCCCTCGCCTCTTTTCCCCTGCTTTGCCATGACTCTCTCTTTTCCAACTTTTCCCTCGCCAGTCACCTTTCCTTCCTTTTCCTCGCCAGTCTCTGTTACCTCTCTTCCCTCGGTGTCCAATTCTTCCCACTTTCACCCGACTCCCTCTTTCCCCTCTCATTCCTCAATTCTCTGTTGTCCCTCGTTGCCCTCCCCTCTCTCTTTTACCTCTCTTCCCTCTAGGTCTAATTTTTCCACTTTCCCTCGCCTCTCTCTTTTCCCTGTTATTCGTCAACTCTGTTATCCCTCTTTTCCCTCGCCAGTCTCTTTCCCCTGGTTTCTCTCGCCTCTCTCTGTTCCCTGGCTTTCCTCTTTTCTATGAAATCTCTCTTTTCCCTATTTCCAGTCAGCCCTCTCTTTTCCCTCTTTCCCCTCGCCAGTCACTTTTCCTTCCTTTCCCTCGCCAGTCTCTTTTAACCTCTATTCCCTCCGTGTCTAATTCCTCACACTTACACTCCACTCCCTCTTTTCCATGAACTCTCTCGTTCCCCTATTTCCAGTCAACTCTCTCTCTTCCCTCTTCCCCCCTCGCCAGTCTCTTTCCCCTGGTTTATCTCGCCTCTCTCTTTCCCTCGCCAGTATCTGTTACCTCTCTTCCCTCGGTGTCTAATTCTTCCCACTTTCACTCGCCTCCCTCTTTTCCATTAACTCTCTCTTGTCCTTGTTTTCCCTCGCCTCTCTCTTTTCCCTGTTATTCGTCAACTCTGTTATCCCTCTTTTTTCTCGCCAGTCTCTTTCCCTGGTTTATCTCGCCTCTCTCTTTCCCTCGCCAGTCACTTTTATGTCTCTTCCCTTGGTGTCTAATTCTTCCCACTTGCACTCGCCTCCCTCTTTTCCATTAACTCTCTCTTGTCCTTGTTTTCCCTCGCCTGTCTCTTTCCCTCTGCTTTCCCTCCATAGTCTCTTTCCCCTGCTTTGCCTCAACCCTCTCTTTTCCCTCTTTCCCCTCGACAGGCACTTTTCCCCCCTTTCCCTCGCCAGTCTCTGTTATCTCTCTTCCCTCGGTGTCTAATACTTCCCACTTTCCCTCGCCTCTCTCTTTTCCCTGTTATTCCTCAACTCTGTTATCCCTCTTTTCCCTCGCCAGTCTCTTTCCCCTGGTTTATCTCGCCTCTCTCTTTCCCTCGCCAGTCTCTTTTACGTCTCTTCCCTTGGTGTCTAAGTCTTCCCACTTGCACTCGCCTCCCTCTTTTCCATTAACTCTCTCTTGTCCTTGTTTTCCCTCGCCTGTCTCTTTCCCTCTTATTTCTCTCGTCAGTCTCTTTCCCCTGCTTTCCCTCAACCCTCTCTTTTCCCTCTTTCCCCTCGACAGGCACTTTTCCCCCCTTTCCCTCGCCAGTCTCTGTTATCTCTCTTCCCTCGGTGTCTATTACTTCCCACTTTCCCTCGCCTCCCTCTTTTCCATTAACTCTCTTGTCCTTGTTTTTTCTCAACTCTCTCTTTTCCAAGTTTTCCCTCGACTGTCACTTTTCCCCCGTTTCCCTCGCCAGTCTCTGTTATCTCTCTTCCCTCGGTGTCTAATACTTCCCACTTTCCCTCGCCCCTCTCTTTTCCCTGTTATTCGTCAACTCTGTTATCCCTCTTTTCCCTCGCCAGTCTCTTTCCCCTGGTTTCTCTCGCCTCTCTCTGTTCCCTGGCTTTCCTCTTTTCTATGAAATCTCTCTTTTCCCTATTTCCAATCAACCCTCTCTTTTCCCTCTTCCCCCCTCGCCAGTCTCTTTCCCCTGGTTTATCTCGCCTCTCTCTTTCCCTCGCCAGTCTCTGTTACCTCTCTTCCCTCGGTGTCTAATTCTTCCCACTTTCACTCACCTCCTTCTTTTCCATTAACTCTCTTGTCCTTGTTTTCCCTCGCCTCTTTTCCCCTGCTTTGCCATGACTCTCTCTTTTCCAACTTTTCCCTCGCCAGTCACCTTTCCTTCCTTTTCCTCGCCAGTCTCTGTTACCTCTCTTCCCTCGGTGTCCAATTCTTCCCACTTTCACCCGACTCCCTCTTTCCCCTCTCATTCCTCAATTCTCTGTTGTCCCTCGTTGCCCTCCCCTCTCTCTTTTACCTCTCTTCCCTCTAGGTCTAATTTTTCCACTTTCCCTCGCCTCTCTCTTTTCCCTGTTATTCGTCAACTCTGTTATCCCTCTTTTCCCTCGCCAGTCTCTTTCCCCTGGTTTCTCTCGCCTCTCTCTGTTCCCTGGCTTTCCTCTTTTCTATGAAATCTCTCTTTTCCCTATTTCCAGTCAGCCCTCTCTTTTCCCTCTTTCCCCTCGCCAGTCACTTTTCCTTCCTTTCCCTCGCCAGTCTCTTTTAACCTCTATTCCCTCCGTGTCTAATTCCTCACACTTACACTCCACTCCCTCTTTTCCATGAACTCTCTCGTTCCCCTATTTCCAGTCAACTCTCTCTCTTCCCTCTTCCCCCCTCGCCAGTCTCTTTCCCCTGGTTTATCTCGCCTCTCTCTTTCCCTCGCCAGTATCTGTTACCTCTCTTCCCTCGGTGTCTAATTCTTCCCACTTTCACTCGCCTCCCTCTTTTCCATTAACTCTCTCTTGTCCTTGTTTTCCCTCGCCTCTCTCTTTTCCCTGTTATTCGTCAACTCTGTTATCCCTCTTTTTTCTCGCCAGTCTCTTTCCCTGGTTTATCTCGCCTCTCTCTTTCCCTCGCCAGTCACTTTTATGTCTCTTCCCTTGGTGTCTAATTCTTCCCACTTGCACTCGCCTCCCTCTTTTCCATTAACTCTCTCTTGTCCTTGTTTTCCCTCGCCTGTCTCTTTCCCTCTGCTTTCCCTCCATAGTCTCTTTCCCCTGCTTTGCCTCAACCCTCTCTTTTCCCTCTTTCCCCTCGACAGGCACTTTTCCCCCCTTTCCCTCGCCAGTCTCTGTTATCTCTCTTCCCTCGGTGTCTAATACTTCCCACTTTCCCTCGCCTCCCTCTTTTCCATTAACTCTCTTGTCCTTGTTTTTTCTCAACTCTCTCTTTTCCAAGTTTTCCCTCGACTGTCACTTTTCCCCCGTTTCCCTCGCCAGTCTCTGTTATCTCTCTTCCCTCGGTGTCTAATACTTCCCACTTTCCCTCGCCTCTCTCTTTTCCATGAACTCTCTCTTGTCCTTCTTTTCCCTTGCCTCTCTCCTTTCCCTGTAATTCGTCAACTCTGTTATCCCTCTTTTCCCTCGCCAGTCTCTTTCCCCTGGTTTCTCTCGCCTCTCTCTGTTCCCTGGCTTTCCTCTTTTCTATGAAATCTCTCTTTTCCCTATTTCCAATCAACCCTCTCTTTTCCCTCTTCCCCCCTCGCCAGTCTCTTTCCCCTGTTTTATCTCGCCTCTCTCTTTCCCTCGCCAGTCTCTGTTACCTCTATTCCCTCGGTGTCTAATTCTTCCCACTTTCAGTCACCTCCTTCTTTTCCATTAACTCTCTCTTGTCCTTGTTTTCCCTCGCCTGTCTCTTTTCTCCTGCTTTGCCATGACTCTCTCTTTTCCAAATTTTCCCTTGCCAGTGTCTGTTACCTCTCTTCCCTCGGTGTCTAATTCTTCCCACTTTCACCCGACTCCCTCTTTCCCCTCTCATTCCTCAATTCTCTGTTGTCCCTCCCCTCTCTCTTTTACCTCTCTTCCCTCTAGGTCTAATTTTTCCACTTTCACTCGCCTCTCTCTTTTCCCTGTTATTCGTCAACTCTGTTATCCCTCTTTTCCCTCGCCAGTCTCTTTCCCCTGGTTTCTCTCGCCTCTCTCTGTTCCCTGGCTTTCCTCTTTTCTATGAAATCTCTCTTTTCCCTATTTCCAGTCAGCCCTCTCTTTTCCCTCTTTCCCCTCGCCAGTCTCTTTCCCCTGCTTTATCTCGCCTCTCTCTTTCCCTCGCCAGTCTCTGTTACCTCTCTTCCCTCGGTGTCTAATTCTTCCCACTTACACTCGCCTCCTTCTTTTCCATTAACTCTCTCTTGTCCTTGTTTTCCCTCGCCTGTCTCTTTCCCTCTGCTTTCCCTCCATAGTCTCTTTCCCCTGCTTTCCCTCAACCCTCTCTTTTCCCTCTTTCCCCTCGACAGGCACTTTTCCCCCCTTTCGCTCGCCAGTCTCTGTTATCTCTCTTCCCTCGGTGTCTAATACTTCCCAGTTTCCCTCGCCTCTGTCTTTTCCCTGTTATTCGTCAACTCTGTTATCCCTCTTCCCCCCTCGCCAGTCTCTTTCCCCTGGTTTATCTCGCCTCTCTCTTTCCCTCGCCAGTCTTTTACGTCTCTTCCCTTGGTGTCTAATTCTTCCCACTTGCACTCGCCTCCCTCTTTTCCATTAACTCTCTCTTGTCCTTGTTTTCCCTCGCCTCTCTCTTTTCCCTGTTATTCGTCAACTCTGTTATCCCTCTTTTTTCTCGCCAGTCTCTTTCCCTGGTTTCTCTCGCCTCTGTTCCCTGGCTTTCCTCTTCTCTATGAAATCTCTCTTTTCCCTCTCTCCAGTCAACCCTCTCTTTTCCCTCTTCCCCCCTCGCCACTCTATTTCCCCTGGTTTATCTCGCCTCTCTATTTCCCTCGCCAGTCTCTGTTATCTCTCTTCCCTCGGTGTCTAATACTTCCCACTTTCCCTCGCCTCTGTCTTTTCCCTGTTATTCGTCAACTCTGTTATCCCTCTTCGCCCCCTCGCCAGTCTCTTTCCCCTGGTTTATCTCGCCTCTCTCTTTCCCTCGCCAGTCTCTTTTACGTCTCTTCCCTTGGTGTCTAATTCTTCCCACTTGCACTCGCCTCCCTCTTTTCCATTAACTCTCTCTTGTCCTTGTTTTCCCTCGCCTGTCTCTTTCCCTCTGCTTTCCCTCCATAGTCTCTTTCCCCTGCTTTGCCTCAACCCTCTCTTTTCCCTCTTTCCCCTCGACAGGCACTTTTCCCCCCTTTCCCTCGCCAGTCTCTGTTATCTCTCTTCCCTCGGTGTCTAATACTTCCCACTTGCACTCGCCTCCCTCTTTTCCATTAACTCTCTTGTCCTTGTTTTTTCTCAACTCTCTATTTTCCAAGTTTTCCCTCGACTGTCACTTTTCCCCCGTTTCCCTCGCCAGTCTCTGTTATCTCTCTTCCCTCGGTGTCTAATACTTCCCACTTTCCCTCGCCTCTCTCTTTTCCATGAACTCTCTCTTGTCCTTCTTTTCCCTCGCCTCTCTC